>NW_019154091.1:26841085-26866405 GCF_002288905.1 Enhydra lutris kenyoni | reverse complement strand
GCTGGTCCTTGCTGCCCTAGTACAGCCCATAAATTACTTTCAGGTTTGCTGTATTTGTACTGGCATCAGCCATTTGGCATCACGAGGAACTCGTGGTTGTTTAACTAGACACAGATGTAATATCACTATATATATGGCCTTAGTGCTTTGAATAAACTTAGCACTGTTGGACATCCTCCTCAGTGCTCCTCCTGCCCCCATCTCTTTGCTTCTCGAGTTCTTTTCTTCATCCTCTTACCCTCACGTTCCTGGTCGATTAGTCACGCCGGGCCGCGACAAAAAAGAAACAATGACCTTGTTTTTGCCCCTGGTTTATATACCTTTGAGTGACTAGATGATTTCATCATTCTTCTGTTTTCGTATTAATCTTGCCTTTTAAGCATAATTGATCATTGTTGATGAAACAGTTCTTCTAATGATGAAATAGAAAATTTTTCCAGATATAGAAAAAGTAAGATCACCAAGATCCTATAATGTAGCTTAGATTTAAAGATATGTCCAGTGAATTCAAATTCAAATAATTAAATTTTCATTTTGTTCTTTGAGGAGTCCTCAGAAAAATACATAAGTTATGGAATACAAATTTCACTAGTAGTTGGTGATACTCAAAAATAAAGTTTAATTCTAAAACTTGGTATAGTAGTAGATTATGATGCTGTATTAGGTGTTAAGGATGTTTTATGAACATGTCATTGTGCTAAATCCCAGTGATGGTACACTTATTTATGTTTATATTTTTCTATAAAATACAAGATCTAGGCACCTAGAACAAGTATAAACCACACAAGTCAGGAAATGAGAAAAATGTTTGAGGGCTATGTTAAGGATGTACTCACAATTGACAAAAATTTAATAGTAGTGGGGACTGGCAAAAAAAAAAAGTGGGGGTGGCAAAAGTAGATATTGGTGTTAATAAAGAGTGAAAATTGGTAGTTAGGGTAAAATAATGGAAAAATTATGTTTTAGGACATATTTTAAAAGTGATGCTAGAAGGTTAACTAATAATCTCTGAGAATGGGAACAAATCAAGGGTCAAAATTCCTTTGAGAATTAAAAAATTGAAAAGTAGTTTCAGATAAATGAAGGAAAAGAAGAGGTAATACCATATGAGGTTAAGTCCAGAAAGGAAAACTAAGGTTACTTTAATTTAAAAAATGTAATCTGTGAAAGATTCAGAGATACCCTCACATTACTGCCTAAATTTGTTCTTATGTTTACATTTACCAAGATTTTCACAAGAAAATTAATCTCTCACTTGGTGGGAATTGCCAGATGCCTGTCTGTGGAACACAAGAAGTAAAAGCATCCCACCCACCAATTTAACAGCTTGACTTAAGAAAATATGAGACAGCTCTTGATGGGAGAAGACAAACAAAAACAAACCTAATGAACATTCATCAAATTAGACAAGAAGTATGTTCAATTAACTACATGAAAACTTCTTTATAACTTGAATGCAAGGAACACTATAGAAAAAGAATACAAGAAACATTGAAAGAAATTTAATTTTGCACTGAAGAATTTAAAACCAATTTGGTGAAAATCTCTAATACTTTTTAGGCAGTAAGAACTTTGATATGAAGATTTAATTCTTAAAAATCTCTCAAAATACATTTCTAAATTAAGTTTAAGATCTTTCTGTGGAATGTATGGCTTGCTAATCTGAAAAATGTTCCTTTTGAAGCTAAAGCTTTAAAAATTTTTTAAATTAAAAATTAAAATTAAAAAATTAAAGAGTACATCATGTAAAAGTGTGGAGCTTCATTTTATTAATAATTAATATCCATATTTTAGCACTTTATGGATAAGCAGAGTGCTTAAGATATATTATATGTCTTTGGCCATTGGTAAACGCTACATTGGCAGTAAGATTTTTATGTGATACATATTAATGTCAACTCTAAAATCAGCTTTACAAAATGCATTATAGGAAGTAGTCATTACAGATGGTTTTGCAATACTAAAGTAAATATTGGAGACATTGGGCAACAAAGAGAAAATTAGGAGTCAGAAGCTCTGACATCCTAGTTCTGCCACCAATTAGTTGGACAATTCATTTTACATCTCTGGCCTTTGTTTCTTTATCAGACCTGAACTTACTATTTTAGTTTCCTCCTCTTTCTATTAGATTGGTTAAGTAAAAAAAAAAAAAAAAAAAAAAAAAAAAAAAATCCATGGATTTTTCTCAGTGAATCCTATGTTCAGCTGTTCCTGGTTTACTCTGACGTGTACTAGCAAATGAAAGTCTTGTTTTACCAACCAGGACAGGTCCAACCAGCAGTTTCCATGTCATGATAAAAACCTTGAGGATTAGGGGCACCTGGGTGGTTCAGTCGGTTAAGCATCTGCCTTTGGCTCAGGTCATGATCCTGGGGTCCTGGGATTGAGCCCTAAATCAGGCTCCCTGCTCAGCAGGGGAGTCTTCCTTTCCCTCTGCTTCTCCCCCTCAGCTTGTCCTCTCTCTTACTCACTCTCTCAAATAAATAAATAAATCTTAAAAACAAAACAAAAAAAAAAATGAAAGAAAAAACGTTGAGGATTACTTTCTAAAAATTATAGTGCTTGGCAAAACTAGAATTAGCAAGATCAAGCTCTCCTAAAGTACATGTGTTAACAGGAGAGGAAAAGGAATCAATATTACTGTCATCAAATATGTTTAAAAATGAACACAATAGAAGTTCCAAAAGGCATTTGTATCCAAAAGAAACATGAGTTGTTGGCATTGTAACTTACTCTAGTAGATGAGTTTTCTTCAGAATCATCTTCATTTTCAAGCAACATTGCTGTAGCAAGCATCTTGCCTGATCTACTAAGAAAAATCTTTACCATAATTAAGGTTTTCATTAGAGAAATTGCATGTCTTTAAAAATATTTTTATTAGAATGAGATTGAATGTCTTTGAACTTATGTACCTCATTGTTTTATTTTCAAATTAAGAGAGACAACATAGACACCACAAGTAAAATGCAACATGGAATCCTGGATTGGCTCCAGGGAAAAAAAATGTTAGAAAAATACGTTATTAAAACATTTGGCAATATTTTAATATGGATCGTATATTAGACGATAGTGTTAGTTAATTCCTAAACTACTCAAAATTCTAAATTGGATCATCGTTTTGTGATGATATAAGAGAATGAATGTCTTTTGTCCATATATAAGATAAACATATACTATGTACACTCTTTCACGTAGAGAGGGTCCAGCAACAATACATATATATGGCTTACAACCTATGTATGAATATGAAATATATGAAGTGGCTTATAACCTACAAGGCATTGTGATAAATACTTTTAAAATGCTTTTTAGAATATATTTCTATACATACAAATATATGGAAATAATTCCAGAGAGCCTCTGGAGCCCTTCTGTAGATCAAATTCGTTCTGAGCAGTTGATATATAGAAAGAGCAACTGTTTAAAAAAGACTATGGATGCTGAGTACTAAAATTTTTATTTGTATACTAAAGTACTTACTAACTATAGTTAGCTCAGGATTACAGTGTCTCTCTCTTTAGAAGATGATAAGCCAGAGTTGTCATAAATGCCAAAATTAACTCAGTCACCTTGATTTCACAGTTTAGTAGGGCAGATTAAAATCGTAAATTTATTTTAGACATTGCAATTTTAGCATGACACCCTTATCTAATATCAAACTGTGGCATCTCAGTATCTCATGCAAGGCATGATAATCAGTTTTTTTTTTTTTTTTTTATATTTAAGTTTTATTTTTTTTAAACATATAATATCTTTTTATCCCCAGGGGTACAGGTCTGTGAATCGCCAGGTTTACACACTTCACAGCACTTACCATAGCACATACCCTCCCCAATGTCCATAATCCCACCCCCCCAACCCCCTCCCCCCATTAACCCTCAGTTTGTTTTGTGAGATTAAGAGTCACTTATGGTTTGTCTCCCTCCCAATCCCATCTTGTTTCATTTATTCTTCTCCTACCCCCTTAACCCCCCATGTTGCATCTCCTCTCCCTCATATCAGGGAGATCATATGATAGTTGTCTTTCTCCGATTGACTTATTTCGCTAAGCATGATACCCTCTAGTTCCATCCACGTCGTCGCAAATGGCAAGATTTCATTTCTTTTGATGGCTGCATAGTATTCCATTGTGTATATATACCACATCTTCTTTATCCATTCGTCTGTTGATGGACATCTAGGTTCTTTCCATAGTTTGGCTATTGTAGACATTGCTGCTATAAACATTCGGGTGCATGTGCCCCTTCGGATCACTACGTTTGTATCTTTAGGGTAAATACCCAGTAGTGCAATTGCTGGGTCATAGGGTAGTTCTATTTTCAACATTTTGAGGAACCTCCATGCTGTTTTCCAGAGTGGTTGCACCAGCTTGCATTCCCACCAACAGTGTAGGAGGGTTCCCCTTTCTCCGCATCCTCGCCAGCATCTGTCATTTCCTGACTTGTTCATTTTAGCCATTCTGACTGGTGTGAGGTGGTATCTCATTGTGGTTTTGATTTGTATTTCCCTGATGCTGAGTGATATGGAGCACTTTTTCATGTGTCTGTTGGCCATCTGGATGTCTTCTTTGCAGAAATGTCTGTTCATGTCCTCTGCCCATTTCTTGATTGGATTATTTGTTCTTTGGGTGTTGAGTTTGCTAAGTTCTTTATAAATTTTGGACACTAGCCCTTTATCTGATATGTCATTTGCAAATATCTTCTCCCATTCTGTCAGTTGTCTTTTGGTTTTGTTAACTGTTTCCTTTGCTGTGCAAAAGCTTTTGATCTTGATAAAATCCCAATAGTTCATTTTTGCCCTTGCTTCCCTTGCCTTTGGCGATGTTCCTAGGAAGATGTTGCTGCAGCTGAGGTCGAAGAGGTTGCTGCCTGTGTTCTCCTCAAGGATTTTGATGGATTCCTTTCTCACATTGAGGTCCTTCATCCATTTTGAGTCTATTTTCGTGTGTGGTGTAAGGAAATGATCCAATTTCATTTTTCTGCCTGTGGCTGTCCAATTTTCCCAACACCATTTGTTGAAGAGGCTGTCTTTTTTCCATTGGATATTCTTTCCTGCTTTGTCGAAGATGAGTTGACCATAGAGTTGAGGGTCTATTTCTGGGCTCTCTATTCTGTTCCATTGATCTATGTGTCTGTTTTTGTGCCAGTACCATGCTGTCTTGATGATGACAGCTTTGTAATAGAGCTTGAAGTCTGGAATTGTGATGCCACCAACTTTGGCTTTCTTTTTCAATATTGCTTTGGCTATTCAAGGTCTTTTCTGGTTCCATATAAATTTTAGGATTATTTGTTCCATTTCTTTGGAAAAAATGGATGGTACTTTGATAGGAATTGCATTAAATGTGTAGATTGCTTTAGGTAGCACAGACATTTTCACAATATTTATTCTTCCAATCCAGGAGCATGGAACATTTTTCCATTTCTTTGTGTCTTCCTCAATTTCTTTCATGAGTACTTTATAGTTTTCTGTGTATAGATTCTTAGTCTCTTTGGTTAGATTTATTCCTAGGTATCTTATAGTTTTGGGTGCAATTGTAAATGGGATGGACTCCTTAATGTCTCTTTCTTCTGTCTGATAATCAGTTTTTAAATGCAAATCCTGAAAAATAGATTTCAGCAAAGAATGAATTTGAAACTCCAAGCTGGCCATGCCTGAGGGGACATGTGAGTGTTTACTATTGAGTTATGACACACATAAATTTTTCTTAGCAAACTATTGACAAGAAAGCATAATACTAGATAGCTTATTTCTGACATAAATCTTGGTCCAATGAAAGTAAGAAGACCATATGGCTAAATGGTGCCTCCCTCTCTGACTTACTATTCACTTATTTTTTAAATACTTGGGTAAGTAAAGAAAAACAAGGGAAATTTAAATGAATATTTTAAAGTAGAAGTAAATTTCATAGGGGTCAAGTAATTACAGAAATTAAAATTTCCAACTAAAAATGAACATCTACAAATAACGCCTTCAGATATATGGAAAGATAATTACAACCCCCAATTGATATTCAGTAGATAAGTAATTTTCCTAACCCTAAAGGTGCTTCAAGATGTCCTGGGTGGTAGAACAGATTGTTTTGTAATAAGAAAACTCTCAGACACCCAGTTGAGGACCAACATTTGAACTTTAGAGACCTATATATAAGAATTTACTTGACCCTTAACTTGAAGAAAACTATTTTCTCAGATTCTTCAATTCATGGAAATTCAGGTTTTTAAAAGAAACATTCAGAAAACATGAGTCCTGCTGTTTTTACAAATGGGAATTCACCTTCTTGCCCAAAGTCACCTGATAAATTAGTGGCAGAAATAGGACAGCAACCAAAGTCTTTTGGCTCCCAGGTCTATTCCTGATGCACTCTGCTATCTCACTTTTCCATTTTATGTGAACAAAAAATGTGGTACTGTTAAAAAAAAAAAAGTTGTTTTATGGATTTTCAGTCTTCAGGAAAAACCACTAGATAATAATTTAAAAGGTATTCCTCTTTAAAAGAACGGATCTCTCAGTGTGTATATCACAACTGAATGGGAAGGAAATAGTCAAAGATAATTAAAATTTCACATTAAATTCCTTATACTTACCTTAATTTGTAACTAAATATTTTAAGCCTATATGATGTATATATTCTTTGAAGATCACTCATTTATGAATCCCCAATACTTGCTTTGTATTGAAAAAATGGTTTAGATAATTGACAGTATCTATTTTATTTTATCTCATTTTTATTCCAAAGGCTTAAATATCTTGAGCACTATTAATTGCAATAGAACTAAGGAGTTCCTTCTAACTTCTTTTTGTGGCATGGCATTGATTTAACATAAAGACTTTCAGTACATTTCAATAAGTAAGGCAGTCTAGCAAAATGAAATAAGTAGAAGAGAGATAACAAGGTGATGATGAACATCTAAGCAAATTTTCAACATCATGATAGTGTTCCTATTCTGAGAGTAAATACGATAAAATATTAACAGGAAATCTAAACCTAGCCAAGGTCCTGATTATTTGAATTTCAATTAATATGATGATCTGCTTGTATATATTTTGAAGTAAATTTTATTGATGACTCTTCATAAATAAATTGAGGATTTCAGTTCCAACTCTCACAACATAAGGGGGATTTAAGGCGCCAAGAAACAATCTCTTATTCTTACGTCAAAATTTTAAAAAAGGTTCTCATGTCAATTTTACCAGAACAAATTATATGGGAGCCAACTACCATGAAAAACACTTGTCTACTATCAAGCCCTTTAATTCCTTGCTACTCAAAGTGGTTGATGAACAAGCAGCATCAAAGTATGTTAGAAATTTGTTTCTAACATACTTTGCTACTTTTGCTACTCAAAGTGGTCATCTAACCACTTTGAGTAGCAAAGTAGTTTTCTTATTACAAAACAATCATACTTTTCTAACATACCCAGGCCCACTTGAGACCTAAAGAACTGTAATCTGCATTTTAAAAGAATCTCTGAAAGTTTTATATGCACATTAAGGTTTGAGAAGCATTGCTTTAAATTTGATTTGCAGAAGGTGTGAGCTAGAAGTGAGTGGAAGCAATTCTATTTACATCTGTATTTTCTTCCCTAACTAAATATAACACAGTAGTATGTATTATATACTATTTTTAGATACTTTGTGAAGACTTACATATTCATTGTCATGTTTAAATCTCACAGCAAACCTACTGATGAGAACTGTCACTGCATTAGGAAAACAGATTTACAAAAGTTAAGTAGACAGGGCAAGGTCACACAGATAGTAATTGGTAGGAGGCAATTTGACTCAAGAGCTTGTACACTTAATCATTATATTTTATGGCTTATATGGCTATTACTTTCATTACTTATGGCTGTTACTATCACTTCTTTCATTAAAATGCTTCAGAGATACTAATGCTGTGTCTTTTTTAAAATGTATTCCAAATTCAAAGAATTAGCAACCAAGAAATCACTTATCAACCTTTTATAGATAATTTGGAAGTTTTAGCCTAAAGCACAAAAGGTACTGCCCCCCATATATGTCAATTTATGTCAAAATATGATACCAATTTTTTGAATGGAGAACATATAAATTATACAAACGCTCCAGTGGGGGGAAAAATTCTGCCCTATGTATATATATAAAATTATCATTATGAATCTTAAATAGACTAGGCTGTCAAAATCCTTTGTATCTGCCAATTTGTGATTTTTAAGGTGATAAAACATATAATCAAAAAACTTGGATAGGAGGGCACCTGGGTGACTCAATCAGTTAAGCATTTTCCTTCAGCTCAGTTCATGGTCCCAGGGTCCCGGAATCCAGGCTCACATTGAGTCAGGCTCCCTGCTCAATGGGGATTCTGCTTCTCCTTCTCAGTCTACCCCTCCACCCCCCACCACTACTTGTGCTGTCTCTCATGCTCGCTCGCTCTCTTAAATACATAAAATCCTTAAAAAAAAAAAAAAAAAAAGGAAAGAAAATTTGGATGGGTACAACTACTGGTTAATTGTTCATACTCCAAATAAGTGTAACTGGTACTTAACCCTCTAATCATAAAAATATGCAGAGAGATAATAAGAATGAATTGTAAAACTCATTAAGAGTATTCTGACAATAAATATTAGAAAATGCTTATTTGTATCTGCCTGGAAATATGTATGTCTATGTTTTTCTTTATTCTGTGAAAGAAATTATAGGATGAGATATATATATATATTTTACATTTTTATTTACAGCTATTTTTTGATAAATTATTAAAAACAAGAGGCTACTCTATTTCAGGGGTGGTGGCAGGGACCAAAAAACTAGCAAAAAGTGAAGGAAATACTGTAGTGTTTTTATTATAATATATTCTAGTCCATAACTAATATCATTAAAACAGCTGACATTAACTGAATGCTTGCTTACATGTAAGGCACTGTCACATGAGGATTTTTTACAGCATCATTTCATCTTAACCATGAAACAGAGGCTAGATTTATTCAGATGAAGAAATAGGGAACTGTTAAATATTGGATCTAGGATTTAAACTCAAGTAGACAGGATCTAGTCTCACATTCAAGCTGCATAATTTTAGGAAAAGCTTCCTTTATGTCCTAGTATATTTAACATATTTCACATTTCCTCCCTAATAGAGAATGTACGTATAAATTTCTCTTTGCATTATTTTAGAGTTGTAAATGATGATCTACTTGTGATCACACTGACTTAATGGACTTATAAATGAGATAAACGCCTTAGATTCATGGGATCAGTATACGTGAATTATGTCTTTAGTGCCTAGTTCTTCATTTAAAAAAAAAAAAAGACTAAAAGAAAAACTATATTGTAATTTGTTGCCTTGCACCATCTAGTGGATTTAAACGACAAGCGCGGCAGTACTATAAATGATTACAAGTCAATCACATTAAGTCAAATTTTCAAACGTATCCGGAGAAATGTTCCTAAAATCGTATTTTGGATCATACCACAAATGTGCAGGGCATTATTCGTCATTTTCATGAGGAAATCAATTATGTGTGCCGAATTTATTACTGATGTTTTAACTTACAAGTAAAACAACATAAAATAGCATCCTTGCAATTCTTTTACTTTAAAGATAATCAAAGTCAGCTCCGTTTAGTTCTTTCCAATCGTTTTAAGGAATTGCGAGAACTCCCAGGAAGCTGCGCGGAGGGCCAAGCACCGGGAGTCTGCGCGGAGCCAGTGCGCAGGCGTTCTGAGGAGCGGAAGTTGGGAGGCGGGGTCAGGCCCGGACCTGGGAGCGGAAGAGGCCGGGGTTGCTGGCTGAGGCGCGGAGACCGTTTGGCGGCGAGTCCCGGGCCAGCCCGAGCTCAAAGTCCCAGTCCCCGGGAGACGCCAGAAGAAATTGAAGGACTTGGGGTTCCGGAGCAGTCGCCGCTGGCTGCTGCTGCCGTTCTGCCTCTGCACCGCGGACGCCTCCGCCCCCGCCGCCTGAGGACGCGGCCCTGACAGGCCTCTAGGCCTAGGCGCGGCCCGAGGAGCCCGACGTGTTGCTGCTGGTGCTGCTGTGAGTAATACGAGCGCCCTCTCCACAGTCGTTTACAAATTAAAATGGAGGAAATTTCGTTGGCTAACCTGGATACTAACAAGCTAGAGGCCATCGCTCAGGAGATATACGTAGACCTAATAGAGGATTCTTGTTTGGGCTTCTGCTTTGAGGTGCACCGGGCAGTCAAGTGTGGCTACTTCTACCTGGAGTTCGCAGAAACTGGTAGCGTGAAGGATTTTGGCATTCAGCCAGTGGAAGATAAAGGAGCATGCCGCCTCCCGCTTTGCTCCCTTCCTGGAGAATCCGGGAATGGTCCTGATCAGCAGCTGCAACGCTCACCCCCAGAATTCCAGTAGCTGCAACATGAGAGAGTCAGAGAGTGACCAGGACAATAACATAGACCGGTCCTGTGGTTTGGAGAAGTTAGGTATCTAAATAGAAAAAGAAAAAAGAAAAAAAAAAAAAAGAAAGAAAGAAAGAAAAAGAAAAAAGAAAGAAATGAAACAAAAGTCCCACTTCCCATTGAACATCCTAACCTTTAAACACCCAAAGTGGAGAATTTAGGAATTCGGATCCTTTTATAAGTATGTTAACTGGAATCAGCTTTGAAACCCTGGGCAGGAGGAGCTGTGCATCCTGTGCCCCGTGCCATGCAGGTTGATCTCTACACCAGGAAGTGCACAAGATCCCTCTACTGTCCCCAGTGCACAGGTGAGCAGCTGTGTGCCCAGCGTATAAATCCTTTGGTTCCTCAGCCTTTCTCTCTGCCTGATGTCAAGGGCTTTCTGGATAACTGACAGTTTGGACAAAGCTGATGGTCAGGCCTTAATCACTGGGCCTCAGTGGGACTGCTCCTCTGATCTCTGAGCCTCTGATTTGGACTTCTCCAAGACAGATGAAAGTCAGGTATGAGATCTGGATATTAACAGTTCCAATTTGGGAAAACCAAGAAAAAGAATTACGACTGAATCTGGTAGGGGAAGCTCTGTGATCTTGCCTCCAACAAGAAGAAAAGGTCAAAGCTACCAGTTTCCCAAAGGTCCAGCATGTACAGTGACTTGAACGGACTTGGGGACAAGGGCTAACCTTTTGCTGAACAGAGCCCTTTGTCTTGCACCCCACCCTGTGGCATAGGCTTATTAAATGGACAACTTGGTTATCCAGGCAGGCTGAGGATTTAGTTATGATCCCTTGAGGAGGTAGCAGGGGCTTCTGCAACTATGCACGATCTCTTAAACTGCAAGATTCATATCTGGATATATTATGCTGTGAACGACAGTTTGGTGGGGCAGTCATTTTCTTACTCTTGAGTTACTAGCTACCTAGCCAGTCCATGTGTCTGACTTGGTCCTTATGCCAGGTCGCTACCTGCCTCCTATGCCAGGGGTAGGCCTGAATTATAGAAAAGCATAATGGCTGGGCAGGAGACTGTGATTGAAAGCTGAGCCCAGAGGGGACCTCTTTCAGCTGCCCTCGATGTTAATGGGTTAGTATTAGTACTAGGAGCCAAGGAGCAAGGCTGGGTCGTCTCATTTGACTGCAGTATCCTATTGAATGCCCCTGTTCTTGGTTTGGGCAGTCAAAGCTCTGTTATGGTAAACATCTAGACTGTCACCACCTCTGCCCCTCAGGAGGGGCAGCCCCTTCCATTCAGTCTCTTTTGGATATTCTTGACAACAAGAGCTGTCTTTCTGTTGTCAAAAGTCAGGAATGGGATAGGCAAGGATGGGAAATGTGAGCCACATATCAAAACTACCCTCCACTTTACTCCCTGATTGAGGGTTTATGAAGTGTAGAGGGGTGAGAACCCCAAAGTGAGCGGGAACGGTGCTGCTTTATTTGAAATGTTTTCTTACCTCATTCTGTGCCCCAGTAAGGGTCCCAGCCTCATCTGTCTGGCTTGGCCCCATGTTCCTACTGTCCCCTGCTCCACTGCCTATCTGGTGCAGCTCACGACCCCAGGTGCTGCCAGCTACCCTGCTTTCACACTGACCAGTTTCAGTTCATCTCTCTTGATGCTCCTGCTTCTTAAGCCTGCCCAGTTTCCCTGTCCTTGGCTTCTTTCAAGTTTTTCTTGGGTTGTTGTTTTTTTCCCCCTCATTCTTTTAGGAGATCCAGAGAAGAATTTTCTGGTGGGTTCCTCTGTTGGGATTAAGATGGGAAGAGAACATAATTTTTTGTGTATGAAAGGCAGTGTCATGCCTAAGCATTTTCCTATAGGACTGCCTTGCTAGATGCCTTCCTGCTGTGTCTTACTTCACAAGGAGTTACATCTTCCCACCTCCACTTGGATACTGCCTCTTAGGACCTAAGCAGACCAGTAAAGGCTGACTAACGTAGTGGGTCCTGATCTATTTTCTCTAACCCTTGCTGTGCATGTATCCTTCCTTATCCCAAAAGGAACTCTTTGGACTGTGTGGGCTGATTTGTGTTACATATAGACATTAAGGGAACCATAGTGATAAGGCCTCAAGACTGTCTATTATTGCATTTTCACCTAGAATTGTCCTGGTCAGGGTTGAAGTATAGTTACAGATTGGTCTTCAAGAACTGCGCTGACTTGTTAGAAAGTTAAAGCTTGGTAAGAGCTAAAACAATATTGGGTTATCTGCCCTTGACTTTATAGACATCTCCTTCTAAGGGGATGCAGAGGGAAAGGAGGGTCTAAGTGAAACTCTGGCCTGCTTCCACATAATGTCCTGGAAGCAGGCTGAAGGTAATGTCGTGGTCCACTCTTCCTTCAGAGAGGGAGCTCTGATTATGGCATTATTGTTTCCTTTCTGGCCATTCTCTTGGTTAGAGGAGGAAGAAGTGGAAAGTAATTTTGAAAAATCATTGGTTCATATTACCTCCCTCTTGGTTATTGTTTTTTCTTTTTTGCCCTCCCCTTATTAGGGCAGTCGCCCTAGGCCTGTCCTAGATGGGTATGAGGTGGGCTAGGTCCAACAGGTACCCTGAGGGGACAGTCTAACTCCTTTCTTTTCTGGGGAGTGAATGCTCCCTATCATGTAGTTGACAGTGGTTAGGAACTCTCCCTTTCCCTACCTATCTTCCCTCTAACAGCAGAATTCCTATCCTTCCTTCCTCAATTAAGTATATTGATCACCCTGTAATTCTATTATGTATCTGAGTGTGTGTGCGTGTATAGGGGGAAGGGGTTCTTTACAAATTTTTGTGGTTTGTGGCTTTTTCTTCCATACATTAGTTCCCACCACCGCATGTCCAGGGGCCATTGCCTGGCATTATCGCATGCTGGGATCATTGGGGAAGTGTAGTGAAGCTCACCACTGTCCTTTGTTTTGGAGATTATTATTTTTGCATAAGTAGTCCATCCTATACAGATTGCTAACTAACTGTGTATTCCCCTTGCCCCTATGGCTGCTGGTGTAAATAAACTGCATCTCCCCATTGGTAAACAGTACTAATAAAATTTTAAAAAATGACTTTATTTAGACTCTGTATGTTCATCTTTCAAGATTGTACATGTTTTTCAGGTATTGACGTAGTAAAATAAATGTTGAATTGCTGTTGAATCATAGTCACTTTCTCCTGAATGGGAGTTTTATCAAAGTAGAGGAACTTTTGCCCAACTTTATTTCTCCATTTAGTCTACAAATTTAGCTTTCTGCAGCATCCAGTGAAAAATAAAATAGGTGGTAAAATAAATGTAATCCCAGCCTGTCACTAAGTCCATTGTAAAAGCTACTTCTATTTAAGTGGAACTCAAGATACTATATACATTTTACCACTTTTTCAGGCTAATATCCTTGCTCTCAAAAGACAAATGATTCAAAAAAAACAAAACAAAACAAAAAAGAAAATGAATGGTTCATAGCAGAAAATGAGTTGACCTTTCTAAAAGTCATTTTTTCCCAATACTTTTCATTTTTCTTTTACTCCAACTCTTTTTAGATCTTTCAGTTTGTCTTAGAGTAATTCTGAGAAACTTTTATTCCTTTGAATTCCTAATCCAGAGCTGGAGCACTTACTTATCTTAGAAATTGTATGTGTTGTTTAGTGCTGTTCATAGTCACTTATTTGCTAAGTGTTCTAGTTTAAAGAAATAGTCCCAGATTGGAAGTAATATTTAGATGAATAAAAATTATCATAGAAATGGGGCCATTAGAAAAAACATCTCAATACAATAAATACCTCAGGGATGTTACAGACCTGTACGGTGGTATTGAGCGACCTAACATTTAAATGCCACTGCAGCAAATACTTTTGTATGCTATTTTGTATGTTTAGATTTGAATTAATGTATTTGGTGCTAATCTAGTTTTCTGAAATGAGTTATTTGCAAGATCTTCTCAATGCTTTACCGGATCCATTTGAGTGCAGGAATTTTAAGATTCTTTCTTTTCATGTTTTCAAACTAATGATCTTTATATTTAAAAAGAAAAAATCATGTACCTGTCACCTCCCCGGATACTGCATTTTAACTACAGCATGTAGCATGAGGTCAGGAACCTAATTGTTATTTGATGTTGAGGAAGATAAAGACCCCCAAAATAAAGTATGCTCTGTAGTTAAAGATTCCAGAAGAGCTTTCTTTGCACACGGTAATAATACAGTAACGCCTTCCACTGGGACCTATCTGAAGTACTTTAAAGTGTTTCTATAATATTTTAAAGTATTTTATAAAATGAAGAGAATATATTAATGTGCTAAAATCACAACATTTTTATTTTATTTAAAATACCCTTTCACATTAGTCTTCAAAAGTTACCATGGTTAGTGACTTACTGGTACTCAGATCAGCTAGAGATAACTTGTAACATCAGACTAGAAGTTTCACTGTGCTGTGGCGGATGCAAGCTGTTTAATTCTCGTTCATGTTCCAAAAGATGCCCATGATGCTTTGGACATTAGCATTTTATAAATGATGCATTTGTTCAAAAAGATAACTGCAGATAAACCCATAAATTCTTGGGTGCATTTGCCCCCTAATTTTTCCAAAATTTTTTTTTTAAATGTTTTCAGTCGTATGTTACTTGAGCCTCATTGGATATACGTGAGCTGAAAAGGAAATACTAAATTCATTTTAGAGATGAGAAAATATGTTCAACAGCAGTGATTTATACATGGATCAAAAACAAAAACACAGAAGCAATAGGAGCAAAAATAGAATTCTGATGCTAATTCAGTGCTTTTTATTGAAGCAGTAGAATTTTTAAACTAATAAAGGACTAAAAAATAACAGTTAAGCATAATGAAAAAATTGAGATGCTAGTGAAAACTTAAAGGCAGTGAATTTGAACATCGAAAAAATGAAAAACAGGGGCGCCTGGGTGGCTCAGTGGGTTAAGCCGCTGCCTTCGGCTCAGGTCATGATCTCAGAGTCTTGGGATCGAGCCCCGCATCAGCCTCTCTGCTCAGCAGGGAGCCTGCTTCCTCTCTGCCTGCCTCTCTGCCTGCTTGTGATCTCTCTGTCAAATAAATAAATAAAATCTTTAAAAAAAAAATGAAAAACATTTAAATTTTTGTCTTCAATAAATGAATACATCTAGAATTTAACTAATCCCATCTCTACCCAGATATACACAGAAAAACACTAGGTGTTTAGAATTTTATAGACAATACAGCAAAAAAACAAATGATTGTAAGCTAAGTGTGTTATGAAGATAGATGAAGAAAATAAAGATGTTAGCAAACCCCAGTTCCTTTAAAATATCAAAAATAAACATTATTACAACTTAGGTTAATCCAGGAAGGAAAGATTTTGACTCAGAAAATCATCATCTTTGGAGAAAAGCAATGTGAAAATTTCAACAGATACAGAAAAGTAGTTTTAAAATTCAACACCAATTACCGATTTAAAAATACTTATTAGTCAATAGAAACAAGGGCTAAAAAAAGTTTTCATACAATAATAATATTAAAAATCCATAGGTGCTTTAACAGTGAATACTTGGATTCTCATTAAAAGTAGGAATGGAAGAAACTTCTCATTCTCAGTTGATTTCTGAACAGATAATATTATAGAATCTCTGAACATACCTCTGGAAGTAATGATAGAGTACAGTAAAGGTGCTGGATATTAAGCTTAATATCCAAAATCAGAGTAATAGAAATTTTTTAAACATTACATTTATAATGCAACAAAAATTATGGTGGTCTTACGAATTAATATGACAAGAGAAGTATAAGGTTTTATGGAGAAGATAAAATTTTCTTCTGGCATATCGAAGGAATCCAAATAAATGGAAAGTGATAGGAATAGGAACTTCCAAATAAATGGAAGTTCATTATCATCACTCCAAATAGATGAATTGGAAGTAATTTTGATTAAAATCCAAACATTTTTGTGAAACTTAACAAGCTAATTTTAACATTTATATGAAGAGCAAGGTGCAAGAATAGACAAGATCTTTTTGACATGTATTTTACATAGTTTGGTTTTGGTGTAGAAAGAAAATGGAATACAGAATTCAGAATTAAGTGGAAAAACACATTTGTGGTATTCTGATCCATGACTAAATCCAAATCCTGATGTATTAAAATTAGTGGCTTACAAATCAATATATTGTTCTTCAATTGATTACCCATAAATACATATTAAAACCTACAAAAATTATCATGCGGTTTTAAGACTTACTATAGAAAAGTAAATCAAAACTTTAAGGGAAATATAGGAGTATATGTATATATCTGTAAGCAAGGGAGAATTTCTTAAAAGCATCATAGTAAAAGATTGACATATTGGACCATTATCATGAATGTAAAACTTTCTGTGCCTTGTCATACTACAAAAAGCAGCAACAAAATGCTATAACATGCTTGTAGAAGTGCTTCAGTTCTTATCACTGATAAGGATTATTATTTTTTTAAAGATTTTATTTATTTGACAGAGTGAGTGAGCACAAGCAGAGGTAGCAGCAGAGGGAGTGGAAGAAGCAGGCTCCTCACCTAGCAGGGAGCCCTATATGAGGCTAAATCCCAGGACCCTGGGATCCTGACCTGAGCTGAAGGCAGCCACTTAACCAGCTGAGCCACTCAGGCGCCCCACAGATTATTAAAAGATTATTAACAAAATAATTACACAGTTGTCAAATGGGCAAAGTAAAAGAACACCTCACTAGAGCACATTCAAATGGCAAAAAAGATGTGAAAAGTTTACTTAGGTTCAGAGAAATGCAAACTAAAAACGTGAAATACCAATTTATACTACTCAGTATGCTGAGAAAAAGAAAGGTGATGATATCAACTCTGATAGGCATTCAGAGCAACTAAAACCCTTGTGCATTGCTGGTAGAATGTAAATTGATAAAAATATTTTTGGAAAGCAATCTGAAAATATCTACAGCAGTTCATAAACATAACCAATACTCCAGTATGTCCAGCTCTTATAGCATTATTTCTAATAGGAAAAAATTGAAAGCTATATAAATACACATTTAAAAGTAGTCACTGTACAGAAATGAAGATTACTAGGGCTGCACAAATAAAATATTTAATTAAACATATATTCTTAAATTTGCTACCTGTCATTTGAAGCTTAACAATATGGAAACCAATGCTATAGATACTGTGTAGGGATATATTTATATGTAATAAAAAAAAAAGTATACCCAAAATGTTGAACTAGACTTCTACTTCCATGTGTATATGGTCTGGATATTGGAGAAAGACTTCTTGATGCAAAACATCAGAATGCTGAAAAAATTGCAACAAAGATCCTTAAAAGTCTTGCTCTCTTGCCAAGGAAGTAAGAAAAACATCCTGCTTTCCCTTATAAATGCACAAACAGGAGCACAAGCCAAAGATACAAGTAAAAATAGAAAATGGAGGTGCACTGAGAAACACAAATATCAAACTTTCAGATGGAAATAGGAGATAAGCCATTCCATATACATACAAGATACCTGAAATAATTTTTGCATCCTTACTGAAAGAATGGGCAGAGTAAAAGAACTAGAGACCTTCCTGACTAGAGAGAGAACAGATAAGAAATTCTCTGCCATGGCCTGAGGTCAAATTAATTAATTAAAATAATAAAAATATCATCATCATCATTTCTTTGGGGAATATGTACCTATACCCTGTTATCACTGAGTTACTTACCCTGCTAGCCAAGAAAACTCTACCTGAAAATTATAAATAAGATAACGTATCCAAGATGATACTATACCTCTTGGCTACATGACAGAATTTGGGTCCCTCAACATTCTCACAAAATACAAACTTGCAATGAAAGTATCTTCTGTTTCTTTAAAGATTTCTCTTATAGCTATCATGTTCTGCATTTAATAATTCTATTTATTAGGAGAAAGGAGTTCAAATTTGGTAAACTATTATTTCTGCTGAATCTCTACAAATACAGTAGTCCTTTCTCATAAATAGAATTACTAAATGCAGAATATAAAGGCCATAAATTAAATTCTTAATTTATTGGACGGAATTATGAACAAGAAACAGGAGAGAATGATGATGCAGTTATGAAAATGAAAGGAATAGAACTTTTCAAAATGAAAAGAATGTATGCCAATAAAATTAAAAACTCAGTGGATATGGTAAAACCTCAGTTTAATCAAACTGGAAAAAAGAGACGAAGGAAGGAGTCATCATGGAGCACAATCTGTTGGTGAATAGTCGCTGCTTAGTTATACAGACAGCAGAGTGTGTGTTTGTGTTCCTCTCCTTGTCTCCCACTGATAAACCCACAGGTCGTTTTGTTTTCTTTGCTGCGCTGTCACCCTTACAATTACAGCGTAGGTGACAGTGCAGCAAAGAAACAAGGTGGTGCACTGAAAGGGCAATCAGATGTGATCAGAAGATGGCTGACCATGGGAATAAAGACACTGCCAATACTCCAGGGACCCAGGATACATAGCCAGAGGAAATTAAGGAAGGCAAAATTATCAGTAGAAATGAGGAAATGTGACAAAAAGAATAAAGGTGTCTCAGAGGAAGTGAAGTTACTGGTATACTTGACACTGAAGGGTCTCAGAGATACTTCAAAATATCGAGGGCAGGGAGTCCAACGCACCCGTAGGCAGAATTATAAAGATGGTCTTGAGATTTTAGCCGCCTGGTTATTCAACCAGACATTGATTGACACTATGAAGGGGTTTTGCGGATAAATAAAGTGCCAAGTTGTCCCTAAAATATGGAGATTATTTGGCTGGACTTTGACCCAGTCAGGTGAGGACTTTAAAAACCAAGTGTTCTCCATCCGGTAGTAGAAGACATCAGAGAGATTTGTGTGGAAAGTATTCAGTGCGTCATTGCTGGCTTCAAAGACGAAGGGGAAGCGTATGAGAAGGGATGAAGGTGCATTTTGGAACTGTTGGCCTCCATCTGATGGGTAGCAAGGAAAGGGGAACCTCAGACCAAAACCCCTGGAAACTGAATGAATTCTGTAAACATTCTGAATGAGCTTGAAAGCCAGTTCTTACCCAAAGCCTTTAGATAAGAGCCACCACACCTGACTCCTTATCTTTGGCCTATGAGACCTTAAGCAGACAGCTCAGCCAAACATGCCCAGATGTAGGACCTGGAGAATAGTGAGTTAAGTGAGGACTGTTCTAAGCAGCTAGGTTTGTGGTAAGTAGTTACGCAACAATAAAAACTAATATAGCTGCAACTGATCCAGACTTAGGGAGGATTATGACAGCTCGACAAGGCTTAGAAAAGATATCCTTAATCATGATTTGTGTATGAGAATAAGGCAAGTACTGTTGAAACTAATTTTGATATATTTTAATACAAATGAAACATTTATTCTCAATGTTTCTAATGTTTAAATTTACAGTGTACTAAATAAATACTGGTTTTACCATTTTTTATTTCCCCATGCATTTACTCACTGAAAATAAAAGAATTTTTAATATTCTGACAAAATTTTGTAAGTGATCAGATGACCTTAATTCTTCCCATTTATTAGGATTGCTTTGTACTATTTCAGCTTGAATAGTCAATTCTACAATCCATAACAACTTCGCAAAGCTAGTGCTGCCTGTGTTACTATCACTTCTTTTATTAAAATGCTTGAGATATTAATGCTGTTTCTTTTCTAAAATATATTCCAAATTCAAAGAATTAGCAACCAAGAAATCACTTATCAACTTTTTATAGATAATTTAGGATAATTATAGATAAATATCTATAATTTTATAGATAATTTTTTAGATAAAAGGTACTGCCCCCCCCTGCCCCCATATAACTCTAGGGTTCAAGTGCTGCTTTAAATACACAATGACCTCTCCACTTTTAATGTGCTTTTATCTCCTAAACTTACTCTTCTCCCTCTGGATTCTCCCCAGTCCCCCTCCCCTTTCTGTTTTCAAACACGTGCCCCCATGCATACCCATAAACCTGTGCAAACACACAAGGTGCAACTTTAAATCAAGCCCCAGTTCAGAGTAAGTTTAGCCAATCTGCTTTTGCTCTTGCTGCCCTATGAATTATTACAGTTCAGGCGCTTACTTGCAGACCAGCTACTTTTACAGTTTGAAGGTAGATTAGTGTTGGCTTCTTAAGTACTTCCCTTACAGCTAATTTTCTTTTTCAGTTGAAAAGTGCTTGTGTTATTCTGCTTAATATTAAATTCAACAATGATCCAACAATTGATTTAGACTTTGTGTAATAGACTGGGGAGAGAAAAAGCCATTAAGCTCAGTCTTCACTTTGTAAGGAATTCTGTGACCCTAATCAGATAAGTTCTTTCATTCACAAATGAATAAGCTTGAATGAAATGATTTCTTGACTCCATTCCACCTATAGCATGCTGAGATTTCATGAGCTAAAATGTTTAGCCCAACTCATATAAAGCATGGAAGATCCAGATTTAAATATCTTTATCCCTTCAGATTTCCCATATATCCCAAATTACACTATCAGTTAATCCACTGTACAGTTTTTTACTATATGTCAATGCAAGTCATACCTTTATTTCTAACGTATGATCTGTTATGTACTTTTATCAAATATGTGTGTGATTTAACACTTTCTTTAAAGATTTGCTCTCATCACTTTCATTATACTTTGGCCTTCAAAATCTATTTTTTAAAAATCTCTCAGTCATAGGGTACTTGGGTGGCTCAGTCAGTTAAGCGTCTGCCTTAGCTCATGTCATGATCCCAAGGACCTATGAAGGAGGTTCACCCAGTTCACCAGGGAGTCTGCTTTTCCCTCTCTCTCTGCCCCTCCCCCTCCTCATGTACACGCTCTCGCTCTTTCTCTCTCTCTCTCAAATAAATAAAATCTTTTTTTAAAAAAAGGTATAATTTATTTGTCAGAGTCACAGAGAGAGGACAAGCAGGGGAAGCAGCAGGCACAAGGAGAAGCAGGCTCCCTGCTGAGCAAGGATGCCCCTCCCCCACCCCCTCAATGCAAGACTCAATCCCAGGACCCTGAGATCATGATCTGAGCTAAAGGCAGACGCTTAACTGACTGAGCCACCCAGGCATCCCTAAATACATAAAATCTTTAAATAAATAAATAAATAAATAAATAAATGTTCAAAGAATAAAAAGCAGGTATTCTGTGAGTTTTAACTAGGATGATATAATTTATTGCCCAAAATGTAACACTTTGAAAGGACAAGGTGGCACCATCAATAACACCTTTAACTGTTGTAAACCGAGACTTTCCCAAGAAAACCAAAATGTATGGTCACTCTAGTAATGACCTCTTGGGACTTGTTAAGATAGGAGGTCTGATAAATATTTTTATACAGCTACAAGATAAAGCAGCTTAATTATCTTTTTCATTATAAACCTAATAAATGTCCCTAATATACCACTTTCTGGTCCTCTAGTGCCCTCTTAGGCCTATCGCATAGCTTTCCCAAATAGTAAAAACTGTAACTGTTAATAGACCAGTGAAAGTTACTTTGGGTGGGGGGGAAGGAGTTGTTAGCCTGTGCTACAGATTATTCCTCTCCCTGTTAATAATGAATAACCTATAATAAATACTAGGTAAACCAATTGGAATCTTTACTCTTTTATGTATTCTATACTTCTAGAATATTATTAGAAGAGAGATGGTTTTATTAATCTATTGTTCTTGCAGCCTGCCATCATCATGCAGAAGAAGAGTTACTACAGCTAATGGTAATAAGTTGATGATGAGACAAAAACAAGTCCACATCTGCTACATAGACATCTGCTATTTAGGGATTTTTGTTGTTGACTTTATTTCCATACACGGGGAAAACTTATCAGTGATACATGGTATATGAACAATAGATTATGACAGGCCCCCTTTTTGGAGTACTTACTTGGGCACCCCTGTCTCCTGCACGCCCCCCCACCCCAGTCTCAAATGTTCTACCCAGATCACTCTCACCTCTCCCATTACTGGCGGAGAGGAACAAAGTAAGCACACTTTCTGAAAGCAGGGACCCTTAACCTTAACACAGCTCCTTACAAAGTGTAGAATTTTCTATTAGAATGTAAGTTTCCTGAGTACTGATAAGATTGTCTTGTATACTGCCCAACACAGTGCCTGACACATTATAGATGTTCAATAAATATTGCTAGAATAATGATAAAAGTAAATGTATAAATGAATAATATTCTGTTATGTAATTATAAGAGTAAAACAATGGATTCATTTCATTCTTAGCAAAGGATGAACAAAATTCTCTTACCATTATTTCAATTATGAAATCAGTATTCTTTCTAGATATTTGTATATTCCAGGTTTTCACTTGTTTTTTAAAAAATGTAAGATCTCACACTTTTTTTTTTTTAAGATTTCATTTATTTATTTGACAGAAAGAGAGAGAGATCACAAGTAGGCAGAGAGGCAGGCAGAGGGGGAGGCGGAAGCAGGCCCCCTGCTGAGTAAAGAGCGGGACTCAATCCCAGGACCCTTGGGTCATGACCTGAGCCAAAGGCAGAGGCTTAACCCACTGAGCCACCCAGGTGTCCCAGATCTCACACTTTAAAAAAATCTTTTTTAAAGATTATTTTAGAGAGAGAGCAGGCATGGGGAAGGTGTGTGCAGAGGGGTGGAGAAAGAAGAAGACATAGAATCTCAAGCAAACTCCTTGCTGAGTGCAGAGCCTGACATGGGCTCGATTTCAGGACCCTGAGATCATGACCTGAGCCGAAATTGAGTCAGATGCTCAACTGACTGAGCCACCCAGGTACCCCTCACACTTTTTTTTTTTTTTTTAAGATTTATTTATTTAATTGGCGGGGGGGCGGCACAGGGAGACTGGGAGAGAATCTTAACCAGACTCCACGCTGAGTGTGGAGTCCTACTGAGGGCTCGGTCTCACAGCCCTGACTGAGATCATAACCTGAGCCAAAACCAAAAGTCAGTTGCTTAACCAACTGTATCATCCAGGCTTCCCAAGATCTCACACATTTAAGCTAATTCAGTATTTCTAAGAATCAAGAATTTTAAAATTATCTTTCAGAAATGTAGCAAACTACTACTTGTCCTTTTGCTTAGTACATTGTTAATCCCAACAGTAAAATGAGAAGTTTTTATGTTTGGTGGCAAAATGTAAATAAGAAAAATTAATATTCATCTCATAAACTTCCATTTTTTAGGAAGCATCTTGGCAATTAAAGTTTGATTCAGTTATTTTCTCTTTGGGGGCAGCATGAATGAGATCATCACAACTTCTATAAAAAGCTAAAATATTAGGTTTTGGGGGTGGACTATCATATGTGAGTCACAAATTTTACACTTTAATTTTACATAGAAAAACAAACATGTTCAGGTAGCCTATTACAAAATAAAAGTTTATAACACAACATACAATACCACAACAAAAGCATCCAGTAAATCTTAGAGAGTTACAATTAAATTTAATCACTAGGACAGGGAAAACCTCCAGCTTTAAGATGTTTCTCCATTTGTCTGCATTGCTCAAATATTCCATCATTTATTTTTTCTGTTGTGCTTGCTAAAATTAAATTCATACTGAGGTTTTATCAACTCTGGCATATCTGTTCTTGCCATGATGGAAACTGAATAAAATTTTAAATCTTGATTAACTTCTTTCAGTAACTAAACAATGGTGGCCAAATCTGAGGTCTGTTTAGAGCAGCAGACAATTCCATGTGCTGGATAAATGTCATATCTGAGTAGAATTTCTTGAACAATTACTTTTCAAAAGAGTTCACACCTTGGAAACATCATTTTTAGATTTGTGAACAAAGATAATTCATATGTTAGGAAAATAACAACTAGACTATAAATCATTTAAGCTATAATTTTAAGTGCCACCCACTTTCCCACAGTGATTTTGTTCTTTGTTTTTACTTCTGTGGGTTTGCTACAGGTCAACCAATTACTCAACAGTTCAGCTAGAGAATCAGTGAAATGGCTCCAGAGCATCGTTTAATGAAAAGAGCCTTTGATCTAAAACATAATTCAAGAACAATCTCACAGAAGGATCAAATCAATCTACTAGATTATTTTAAAGTAATTGTAATTTATTTTGAACTAATTTGTGATTGAGTTAAATCCCCAAACTAGGAAAAAAGTGCAGTTGGTGGCACCAGTTCTGCCGCAGAAGAACCATGTGATCACTGGTAATTTAAACTCAGGTTTAAATTCGCATATTTAAAAGAGGAATAATAGTTTCTGCCATTGTACCCTTACAGTGATGTTATCAGAATTAGTTGAGGTCATGGATGTGGCAGGGTTCTTAAACGTCAGTGTGTTTATTCTTATTTGCCTCAGATCAGTTAATGCACATGAATATTGCAACTGCACGCATACCCAATGTTCACTACTATCTTCACGAGAGATCTAGGGGAAGATTCCTGAATTGCCCTCTATTGAATGTCTTGTTATCGGTCATTGAATTTTAATTCTATTCAAAGGATACATATCATTTACGTATTCTAGAAGGAAAAATAAGTTACTTCTCTGCAGTGTTATTTCTTTGTTTATTTGGTAATTTAAACATATATCCAAGTATTGCAGTAATTTATAGAAAGATGCTCTAACCAAAAAACCTTTCAGAGTAGTTAGCAATGCATTTTGTTCTTAAAATCTTTTTTAAAGTGTACATAAATATATGAATATAATTATAAAATAATCTTTACTGTGTGACATGTGAAGGAGCCAACTTGCATAAAAGAGAGCTTGCCCAAAATCACACCTTTACTTTATCTTAATTAAGAGCTTTGCTTATTCTGAAATAAGTCAATCAGAGAAAGACAGTTATCATATGATATGTCTGATATGAGGAGTTTGAGAGGCAGGGTAAGGGGGCTGTGGGGGTGGAAGGAGGGAAAAAATGAAGCAAGATGGGACCAGGGAGGAAAACAAACCATAAGAGACTTAATCTCAGGAAACAAACAAGGTTGCTGCGGGGGGGGGGGGGGGGGGGGGGGGGGGGGGGGGGGGGGGGG
>NW_019154091.1:26646023-26840985 GCF_002288905.1 Enhydra lutris kenyoni | reverse complement strand
GGTGATAGGGTGGCTGGGTTATGGACATTGGGGAGGGTATGCGCTATGGTGAGTGCTGTGAATTGTGTAAGACTGAAGAATCACAGACCTGTATCCCTGAAGCAAATAATACATTATATGTTAATTAAAAAGTAAAAAAGGAGCTTTGCTTATTCTAAAGTCCTATTCCATTGTTACAGGATTTCTAATGCCTGTGCTATTCTCAGTGCCTGATTCAAAATAATACTAACTTTCAGCCAAATATAACAATTTGACTTCTTCTATCATGGTTTTTTTGTCCATGTGTATATATTTTTAAACATGGCAAAGGCACAATTACATAATCTATGTGGTTCCCCCTTCTGTTTCCTCTCTTTTTTCCTCTGTGGTCTTGGGCTGTGAATTGATTGTCTTTATCAGTAATTCATTCCATTGTCATTTAGCAATATAAGAAGTGAGTGGCCTCTATGACCAAAATACATAAATGTACAAAGCATGTTTTGGAGAACTAAAAAATAATGTTTCCTACGTATACAGTCCAGTATATCCAGTTAAACATTATATAACATTTATTGTAATTATTTGTAATTATAAATATTGTGATTATGATATACCTCTAAGATATATCTCAAAAATAAGTTTTGTTTTCCTAGTCTTGTACTTTCTTGAGGAAGATCAGTAAACTCAGTTTAACCTTCCAGGTTAAGGTTTAAATCAAGGAATAACTTAGGTTATAAATATCATAGGGTTAGAGCATCTTACTGAAGATTATACATTGAATATATATGATATTTTTCTGTTATATCATGATTTTTGCTACAGAATCATTCATTTTACAAATAATTTCTGTTCCATCATTTTTTACTTAATAACAGAAGTCATCCTTTCTGCTTCCAGTCTTAATAGGCTTTTTTCCTGTTGTCAAGATTGTTTTACAGTTGGTGCAAGATACTTTGTTATAAATATAGTATGAAGTAATAAATTTTATACCATATCCTTTTATGTAAAACTTCTGGCCTACCCAGCACAATTAGGATTGGTAATTGTTGTTAAATATACATACCTCTTGTGCTCCAAATATGTCTGCCAAATAAGAAGCAATTTTAACTTCTCATTTTGAGTAACCAACATCAGTATTTCCAAGAATATGTTGTGGTGACTATTGATCTAGCCAATGTGACAGTTATTATTTATGGCATCTTAATAGGTATTGCATGTCTCTTTGTGTGGGCAGTCTCATAACCTCTAGCTATGTTTCTATTAGACTATAGGATAACTGTCTCATCCCTTAAGACTTCTCTCCCAGATCTCAGCATGAATTTTTGTATGCTAAGCCATTACAAATGTACTTTCCAAATTTGGGGAAAACCATCTGGGTCATTTTGCCAGATGTGATTTACAGATGAATGGACAAAACTGTATTTGTAATAGAGATTGTATTTAAGTTGAATGGTTCTAAATTAGAGCAGCTTTAAGATGCATGAGCATTCTGTCATCACCATCAGTAGTAAGCACAGGTGGTCCAAGCTGATGCTCCCTTGGTGAGATTTTAGGTCTTATAACATCTTTTGACTCTCAGTCTACTTGAAGTGAATTTCTGAGTTGAGTCATCTCTATAAATTCAACAAAAGCACTAGGTTATTGTCTACAAATAGGAAAGAAGAGAAGAACATTTCACAGACTCTCATTTAGTAATTTTCTCATAAGCTTGTTCAAAACCAAGTTGAGTCTTTAGAGAGACAGTACTATGCAATGGCAGTGGTATAAGAATCTTCAAATTATAGAAATCTGGATTTTAATCCCAGCTTTATGACCAATAATCTTTCCATTTTACACATGAGATAACTTTCCTGAGCCTTGATTTTTCTTTCATGTGTACACAACGGGATTATAAAAGCAACTTTTTATGTTGGTTGTTCAGATTAAAAATTGCATACACACACAAACACATGTATGCAAACATAATTAGTATATAATGTCTTCATTAAAACAACGTATCTGTCCTCTGAAACAGCAAAACTATCTACTCAGTGACATCCTTACTTTATCTGCCCAGTAAACTGCCAGAGTCATCTACTTATAGCAGAGACCCTTGTTTGAGTTTGAGGTACCTTGGTTACACCTGGCAATTTAATACAGCATAGCCATCAAGATTATATTAGGGGATATGTCATAAGGAAATAATATGGGCCAAATTTTGTCTCTTCAAAATTTATATATTGAAGTTCTGACCCCCAGTACCTCAGAATATGATTGTATTTGGAGACAGGGTCTTTAAAGGTCTTTAAAGAGGTAATTAAGGTAGAATGAGATCATATGGTCCAATATGACTGGTATCCTTATAAGAAGAGGAGATTAGGGGCACCTGGGTGCAAGGAGATTAGTGGCTCAGTTGGTTAAGCGGCTGCCTTGGCTCAGGTCTTGATTCCAGGGTCCTGGGATTGAGCCCCACATCAGGTTCCCTGCTCTACGGAGAGCCTGTTTTTGTCTCTCCCTCTGCCTGCCGCTCTGCTTACTTGTGCTCCCTTTCTAACTCTCTGTCAAATAAATAAATAAAATCTTTAAAGAAAAATAAAAAAGGAGGAGATTAGAACACAGACACAGGTTCAACAGACAGAAGGATTACCGCATGAGGACACAGAAGGAAGACAGCCATCTGTAGCCAAGGAGAGAAGCCTCTGAAGGAATCAAACCTGCTGACTTCTTGAGCTTGGACTTCTAGCCCCCAGAACTGTAAAATAAATTTCTGTTGTGTAAGCCACACAGTCTATGGTATTTTGTTATGGCAATCCCTGCAAATGAATACAACTTTATGTTGAAGCCAAGAGATCTGGTTTAAGGTTGGTTACTCATCATCTGAAGGGAGGGAGGAATCTAAGTACATTCAGCCTGGTGCTTATAACTCAGACTGATCCTGCCAGAGTCTCATAGAATTATGACCAATGCTCATTGATTACACTGAAAATCAAAAGTACATTAAAATTGAATATTTGTTTGCCACAATTTGTGCCAACAGTTGACTGCTTTAACACAAATATCAAACTCAGAAGCAGAACTCAGGACACCAGATGGATCCCAAGTCACAGGATAAAGGAATATAAGAATATGACCGGAGTAGGGGTAAGATTGAGAAGCATCAAAATAGGAGACAAAATAGATGCCAAGTATTTTATTTGTAGATTTTCAATGAATTTGTTAGTTCTAATATCACAGAGAGCACGATTACATATAATTATAGCTTATAGTATATAGATGGATTACTAACATAACATAACATTGCAGGAGTTAGTCAAAGAGCATGTCTATGGAGTGGGTAATGAGGGACACTGAAGTTATTAAAATGTATCCATAGCCAATTTGGCAATTATTTGACTTTGATTTAGCTATCAATCCAGAATATATTTAGAAATAAATGATCCTAATAATTTTACATTAATGAGCAGCCCAATGAAATGAAGCTGTCAAATACTGGCATTATTCCCCATTCATGAAAAGCTAGACATGGCCTTTTTAATGAGCAGTATGTTTGGAAAAACACAAGGTCTGTGAAGCCAAGTAAACAGCATGAGGCTATTGGGTACAATAAAATATAAACAAAGAAGCAGGCTAATCACAAACAAATTTGTGAATTAAGAAGTTTTCTCATTTTAAATGCTCAAGCTGTCTTTCCTCTTCTATACCCCTTTTGGTAATGTTTGACTTCCATTCACCAATGCCTAGTGCCCAAATATTGTTCAGTTTTCATTCATGCTGTTCTTCATTTATTCATTCAACAAGTGGGTATTAAGCCCTTTCTTTGTGTCATAGTTCTAAGGTCTAGAGGGTTTGAAATAGCACAGGAGAGAGAATCTCTGTGAGAATAGAGCTAAACTGGACTTCTTGCTAAGTCTAGAACATGCCAGACTCATTTCTATTCAGGGCATTTATATTCATTGATGTTTCCTTTGGACCTCTTTCTGCTCACATCTTCATATCTTGTTTTTCATTTTCCAGGTCTCTTTCCATATTATTCTTAGAATACTCCAATGGGTAGAGATGTTAGAGGCCTTAGGATCATACAGTCAGGTCTCTCCAGAGAAAAGGATGAGTTTCATGGCCAGAATTACAGTTTCATGATTTAGAAGACCTTATGAAATAATAGTGATCTCAGCAAAAGCAGCTGCTCTCTACTCTCCATTTCTCCTATTTATTATGACTCAGTTACTTCCCCAACTCTCCTTCCACTCCTTCAGGTGTTACTGGAGGCCTTAAGAGTATCTGGGATCTCTGGGATCAAAGTGTAGGACTCAACTAGCCATATGATCTTGTATGAATTTTTTAATCTCCCTGTACTTCAGTTTTCCACTTCTGTAGGATTTGGAAGGATCTTGCAATACTTGTAGAATTGTTGTGATAATTGAATGATATAGTATATGAAATGATCTTCCTAGCATCTGGCTACAGCTGTCCATGCTATTATTGTAAGTGCCAATGTACTTCTCTTTTGCTCCCCTTGTATTTTCTGTTCATTAGCAGCCACTTCTGCTTCAATCACAGATTTTACTTGCTACCTTCTCAGTACAGTTTGAGCCTTCTGCTTACCCCCATCTTGGCCTTGTTGCCTTTATTTATTCCTCAAAAAGATGATCTTGATTTAATCACCATCACGCATGTTTGGCCAAACTTCAATGAAAGTCGGAGCCTGTCCTGGTTTCCCCAGTCTTCCGGCCTCAGGACATCTGTGACTCAGCAGTAAAGAAAAACAGCCCCCTCATAAAGGGTATTTCAGGCATTAAGACCCTCATGGGCTCCTCTCCATGGCTTCCACCACTCATGAATGAAACACCTCACCAGAAGTCTAAATGAAGTTTCCAAGTGCTGGCTCCTAGACTCCTATTACTAAGAGAAGACTGTGGAGATGTTGGAGATACTCCTGAAAGAGATGTCCGAGAGTCAAGAAAGAAAATCAAGTCAATAGAAAATGAGATTGAAATAAAACAAAACAGGAAGTCTGCTTTTTTTTCTCTCAGAAAAAGTAAGTTGTTTCCACAGCTGGAGGCTAAAAACAGCTGCATTATCTATAGCCCATTAAATGGAGATCAGTCATTAATATTTTACTCATGTATGCACTTCATTTTGATGCAATTTTCCTGTATAACCAGCCAGAATCATTTGCAGGATATTTAACAAAAATGATGGAAATACTCAGCTGCATCTGTTCATCATTTGGCTAACCATATTTTTGCATAAATTTAACATGGGCGTAAGCCACCGCCATTATTTTCCCCATCCTTTTTCTTCACTGTTCAAATCTGCATGCCAAAATTTATTATTATTCAGGTATCCAATCACATTACCATCCCGCAATCAAGTCAAAAACAGCACAGCGAAATTGAGAAGATGTTGTTTTCTAAAACTGCAGGCACATACAGTACTTCCCTAAGACAACAACCAGTGGTTGTCGCAATGACAAACAGCTTTAATAATGAAAACAGACTCTTGGTTTTACCTACACAGATGCACTTTAATTTTCTTCTTCCTTATTAGAATCCTCACTAGCTCTCTTCCTCCACCCTACCCCCAGTTATAAGAATGAGTTGGCAAACACAACAACAGTTCTATTCATTCTCAGTTTAATATACAATTTCTCATATACACAAGGGGGCAAAATGGTTTCTAAAAACATTGGCTGGTAATGATGACAGTAGAATCTAATTCCCTCAGGTGCTCACTTAATACTTCTCTCTCCGCTGGAGAGTGTAATAAGGTTGTCAGGATTATTGAAGTTGACAGAACACCAAGCTCAGATTAATTACATCATAGAATTCAGAAGGAATTAGAAAAAAAAAAAAAGAAGGAATTAGAAAAAGCAACAATACTGCTCCTGGCAAGTGCATATATATATATATATATTTTTATAGTTCTCTAAGGATTCTCAGTATAATATAATACAAATGAGTGAAGGGTGGCTAATGTAGTTGATCTGTAGGTTTCATGATATAGATTCTGAAAGATCAATTATTCTGAGAGTAAGAAATTACCACCACAAATTCAAAGAAAATACGCAGAGTGGAGTATCTTAAATAAGGGAGGAGTCATTGAAGGGTAAGTGAAGGGTACTAATATATATGAGGTTTCTATGAAGTTCCAGAAAATTTATATTCACTGCAATATTTAATCCATACAAACAGGGTAAATAGGAGTTGTCCTTTAAAAATGGAAATTGAGGATGAAATAAACTTTCCCGAAATCTCATATCTAGTGAGTGGTCAAGCAACATTTGAATTTGTTACCCAGATTTCAATCTCTTTCCTCTTTAACATAGGTAATACCAAAGCACGGCTCTTGAAAAGTTGTCATGTGAGATGAAGAAAAATTTACATAGGAAGAACTCATATGATATTAATAAATAAATATATACTGAATGCCTTCTTTAAACAATGCTAAGGACTTACTTATTTGATTAAAATATAAGAAGTTTTAAGAATTCAGTGAGTCACGTAATTAGGTTTTAAAATCTAAAATATTTAAAAAATCATACAGGGCGGTCTACACCACTACATTCATCAAAAACTAGATACATACCGCTATTGTGTGTTGTAAATCTTAAATACACTAGGATAAAGAACAAAACATGACAAAAAATGTTGCTGGGCATCTAAAACAGATATTACAAAGCAATTGTTCCTCAGTTTACACAACAGACTTGTAACGGAATATTGTATGGAACTATTCCAATTGTCTATATGGAGAGGGATTGACTGAGGACGCAAAGTTGAGAACAAAAGGTAAAAAGTACAGCTTGGCACTCTAAAGAGGGCTCACACAGCTTCCTAAGCTCCAGCAGCTTCCTAAGATAAGAGGTGGCCAAGCTGGTCATTATCAGTACCCATTAAAAGTCTCCGGGCAGTGTAAAAGAAGATTTTATTTGAGATTTTTTAGAGATAGAAACTGCTATGGCATTTCCTCCCCTCCCTTTCCCAGGGAGGCAGGCTCCTTCTACACACTTCAAAGAAGTGGGGGCCCCCACTAAGACAAATCATAGAGTCTGGAGTTGTCAGCCATAAAAGAGATACAGCTGAGCTGCTGAAATTTGTATGGAAAGAATGAACGTGTTGAGAAAATATTTCTAAATATGTGTATGGAAGGAAAGAAAAAAAAACAGGTATCTGACCTTCTGTAGAAAAGGTCTCAACTCAAAACCTTGGCTGAATGAACCCAGAATGGAAGACAGGGAAAGTGAAGGGCACAATCATTAGCAGACCTGCACTTCCCCTGTTTTGTGGAACAAGGATTTGTAAGTTTTCCAGTGGCCAGAGGGAAACTCTGAGGGCACCAAAAGTGCTTCCCAGGGCAAGGGAACTCTTATCTGTAAAGCCAGTCCATGAGGGTAATGTGAGAAATAAAAAAATAAATAAATCCCCAAAAATAAATCCCCTAAAAAAGAAATGGTGTTAGAGTTCAAAGAAGCTGCTGAGATGTTGCAGGAAATATGTCAAATATGGCCGCCTGCCAAAACAGAGAAAGAACCACAATAGGAAATTGTTGGAGTAGGATGAGAGAAGGCATATGGAATAAAGAGAACAAACCAACAGTCCAAACCCCATTACCCCACACCCGCCCCTTCCTCTTTGCTGGGCCTATAGCGTATGGTCAGGTCTCAAATGGTGAGAAGGGAAAGCTTTACACTGAATGCAAAATTAAATTATTGATTTAGATTGGACCACCTATTTTAACATCTGAAAGTGACCTCTAAATTAGAGTATATCCCTGAAATGCCACTCAAGGGCAGAAAGGGGACTTTAAGAGACTGTGATTAAAGCAATGAGAAGACCAAATGAAGCTGTGTCTATACCAGCCCATTGCATAAATCAGTTGCACATGCAGAGAAGAGCCCCTTGAGCTTACAGTACAGAATATTTACTCTGACTTTGCAAATAAATGTACCACTTTTGCAGTATTTATCATTTTTTCGAATATGACTACATTAGACAGCAGGGGAATGGCTATTACTAGCTGGTTCACTGGCAGCAATGAGCAATGACAGCTGTCAGCCTCAGAGCAAGGGAGAAAACAGCAACACTCTAAGAGGCAGATTCAAGACTGTAAAATCAGATCAGTGGTCCCCATTTGCACTGAGGCAGACCTCCCGGCAACCCCTCTCAAAGCCCACCCTCCTTCCCAAAAACACACACACTCAAGTGGTTTCTGAGAAAGTGATTCAATAGGTCTACAGGAAGCCCCAGAATCTTTAGATTCTCAAGGTGATTTTGCCCAGATTTTGCCCCATTTTGAAGAAAAGAAAGTTGTATTAGAACCTCCAGTTAACGGCATTAGTAATGATGTTCTTATGTTCCATGTATTTCCAATTTTAGTGTCATATAACCAGGCAAAAGAAAAGCATAATACATCTTAAGTGATTTCCATTCAAAATTAAATTTTAAGAATTTGCTGCTCATAGATGCCTATCTTCAGCTTGTCAGAAAATGCAGTTGATTAGAATGATGTGTTTCCTATATATATTAAGTAGCCAAGATTCTCCTGGATGAATATATTAAGTGCCATATAATGGAGTCATGAAATTAAAACCAGGGAGATTCAAGGTAAGACAGATATACCGGGCTGGCAGAACGTTTTCAGGAGCTCAGATTTAATTCCTGGACTTAAAGACTAAGTAAATGAAGACATTTGTAAATGTTAACCAGCACAGAACACGGTGCAAAACTAATTCAAAGGAGAAGTAATTGCCCATCTAGTCCTGAGGGTGGGTAAAATTATTGTGAAGAAGAATTTTGGACATTTTGCTCTCAGCATGCTCCTACAAAGGGAGGACAAGCTGAGAAAATGGCTGGGTTTATTTATGAGATTGCTTAAAGGATACATTACACAGAAGATAAACCGGAGAAATTGCATGGTCGTCTTTGCCCATATACAATCAAATGCTCCGCACAATTGATGTATCCAATAAAATCATGAGATGCTACATAGACTGTACAAAATAGCAGAATGAGGACATTTTGCTTGGAAGATGTCCAGGACACAGTATATGAAATAACTTATTGTATTGCCTAAACCCTGAAATCAGAGATGTCTGAGAGAAAAAGAGAGAGAAAAACCGCTAATAGCAAATCATGGAAGCCAAAGCCGTTACCCACAAGAGGTTTGCAATTTTGGTTCACTGTGCATTCCTGTTTCAGAGTACTTTAGTACATAGTGACTATTTGAAAAGTTGTAGTGAGGCTAAATATTAGGAAAATCATTCCCTTAACTTCATAAATTAAACTCAATTCACTAAAACAAGTAGATAAATTGACAACTTAATAAATACATGTGGGGGCTTGCTTCCTTTTAGGATTCCTTTCCATGACACAGAAAATAAAAGTTATTAAAGTCTCCTGAGGCATCACTGCCTTTGTAAGCACATATAGGTAAAATCAAAGAAAAGATTGGTTCCTGGTTGGCTCGGTTGTTGGACATCTGCCTTCAGCCCATGTCATGAGGCTGTGGTCCTGGGATCAAGCCACACTGGGCTCCCTGCTTGGGGGGAACCTGTTTCTCCCTCTCCCTGCTCTTCCCCCTACTTGTGTGCACTCTCTCTTTATCAAATAAATAATACCTTTAAAAATAATAAAATAGAATTTAATTTATGACTATGCCTTCTACAAACTTGGCAGGAGCTAACCCATGCAGTCTTTTTATTATTTCTACTTCATCTGTCAAAAAATGATCTTAAATTACTTACTCTTTTGACTGTGTTTGCCCCTTCTGGGTAGGTTTGCCTGAAGATTAAAATATCCTTAAAAATTTTCTTCTCTCTGATCCATTTATGATCCTTTTGATATGACCTCTTTTGCCTTTTGCCTCATATTACCTTAGTTCCTTTACACAAATATGTATTTAATATTCTCTGTGTCCGGATATAGAGCTGGTTCACCTGCTGGCACTTACTTTGCAGTCTCCAAATAGCTTCATGCATATTGTCCCTCCGAGCAGCGTCCAGACAGTCCTTCTCCTGCCAAGAGATGTTTATGGCAACATCCCTGTACTTCTTCCCTGAAAATAGGCCACAGTTTTAGAAAAAGAAGACCCACCAGTCCTCCATGGAGTTTCTTCTCTAGAGAAATTCAAATTCCAGAACATCCAGAACTTCACAACTGGCTCAGATTCTGCTTCATTCTTCCGGTCCATGGTTCTTTCTACATACTCTGTGATGATGACAATTGTTTACATTCCTCGCTGCATGGACCCCAACCAGGAGGACACTTCAATCCCTTTTATGTTAAAAGCCATCCTATTCCATAGGTGTGTCATAATTTATTTTTACTTCCAGGTCCAAACAGAGGAGCATGCAGTGGACTCTAGTGCTTTCAGACATCTGGTACTAAAACACCACTTCTGCAATCAACATTTCTGTGGACATCATTGCATACATGTTCTCATATATGTATTAAATAAAGTCTTAAAACTGGAATATAATTTTAAACATCAAAAATTTAAGGAATAAGGTCCATTTAAAAAATGACAGAGTGATGTGTCATTTTCTTCCATTTTTCTCAATTACCCTAAAAATAACATACTGCGAGACTATTTTCCAACACTTTTTCTCATATTATTCTCTACCTACTGTTCTGCTTATCATTTATAAAATTGAATCAGAATAGTTTATACCTTTCTCTATCCAATCTTCTGGACCAGTGCTGTCCAATAGACTCTCTGAAGATGGGCATATTCATATGATGTCCAATAGAGCCACTAGCCATGTATAGCTACTAAATACTCGAAATACGGCTAGTGTAATAGATGAACTGGACTTCAAATTTCATTTAATACTAACTAATTTAAATTTGAAGTGTGTTTGGTGGCTCCCTATTCGACAGAACAGTTCTACCCTTTGGGTCCTTGAGGACAGCAATTTTGTCTTTCATTTCTTTATGGCCAGTGCCTAAAATAGTCAGGACAGTCTAGAGTCCACTGTGGTAACACGTCAACCTCAATGTATCCGTTTCTTTTTTACATTACAAAGTATATTTCTTGCTCATCATACATGTTCAGTGTGAACTGGTGGGAGCTATGATCCCTACCATTATTCAAGGTTCCAGGCTAATGGAAATTCCAACACCTTGTAGCTGCATTTGGAATATAAGTCCTCGGAGCATCTCATAGTGTGACTAAGTGTGCTTGGAAATTTAAACACCCTCTTCTATGCTTTGCTAAAAACCTACTGATTAAGACAAATCATGTGGATTCACTCGAATACCAGTTAGTGGGGAAATGTGGGGGGATATATTATTATTAAGTGATGAGTAATTATTTCTGCCACATAAAGTATCTGGAACATAATACTCTATGAATGCTGCTTGAATGCTGAATAAGGGAAGACTGTGATTGGCAGACAGAAGAAGAGCATTGCAGAGAAATGGAAAAACAATGACACTGAAGTGGGAAAGTAAAAAGAAACTATTCTGTGAAAATTGGTAAGTATAAATTTGAGGCAGATAGATAAAAATGGTGGATGCTAGGTCAAGAAGTTTAAAATAGACTTGGAAAATATGCACCAGTGGATGGTTTGCTCCGGGTCATCAAATTATCAGACCTTTAGAAATGTTTTTAAATTAAGCTTAATATGACATTAGAACGGAAGAGTCTTCTTTTTCCACGTCAGCAAAATAGAAAGAAAATATGGGTGAAAACATAAGAGAAATTTTGAGAGATCCAACAAATGTGCGAGTGGATCTACAAAAATGTCAGTGACACATCAACTAACATATTGTCGCCTATAATATCCCAGACACTGTCTAAACACTTTACATCTATTGATTCATTAAACCACAAGAAACATATGTGATATATACTATAAACTCTCCCTGGGGCTCATGGGTGGCTCAGTGGGTTAAGCCTCTGCCTTCGGCTCAGGTCATGATCTCAGGATTCTGGGATCAAGCCCTGCATCAGGCGCTCTGCTCAGCAGGGAGCCTGCTTCCCCCTCTCCCTCTGCCTTCCTCTCTGCCTACTTGTGATCTCTGTCTTTCAAATAAATAAATAAAATCTTAAAAGAAAGATATTCTCCTCAACTTAGGAATGAGGAAAGTAAAGTTTTAACAGAGTAGTTGAAATTTACCAAAAGTGGTATAGCTCATAAGTAGTGATTTATTTGGTTTATAAAGCAAGAGGTATGGAATATACTAAAAAAAGAATGAGGATCTGAAGAACTGTAGAAAATGCCTAAAGAGTCACTCTAAGGAATAAAGTAAGTCAGTAAGCCCTCTTAGGCTTAGTAAGAGCTATATCATGTCACTCCAATTTTCCACCACAAAATCAGTAATTGTTAAAGCTGTTCAACAAAGATCAAAGGGGAGGAGCCTGGGTGGCTCAGTAGGTTAAGCAGCTGCCTTTGGCCCAGGTCATGATCCTGGAGTCACGGGTTCAAGGAGTTCCAGTCCCATGTCGGGCTCCTTGCTCAGTGGGGAGTCTGCTTCTCCCTCTGACCTTTCCCCTCTCATGCTCTCTCTCTCTCTCTCTCAAATAAGTAAATAAAATCTTTAAAACAAACAAAAAGACAAAAGGAAATCTCGAGCAAAGATCTAGCTGAAGTAACTAGTGTTTTGTTCTATTGGGGTTGATACCTTGTAGAAATTTCAATGCCCCATCCCTCTGGCTACTTTTTACTTACAACTTAAGTAAGGAACAATTCCAGAGGTAACAATATATCTGGTACTTACTTACTTTTGTTGACTAGTTGCTCTAATTGGTTTTTATTTTTAGCAGTGTTGATTAATAAAAAATGAGGGGGAAAGAAATTGGTTTCTTTAGATGTCAAGCTATTTGTATCCTACTTGTCTATATTTGGGGTTCAAAAACTATCTGTTCACCATTGTCATGCATAATTGGAAGCTGAGGGTTTCATATATGAAATACATAAATTCTGCTGTTTTTAAGATCAAATATACTTTTCTGTTTAATTATTGCTAATATTTATTCATATCAGTATATATAAAAAACATTCCTGAGGCAAATAAAATGCTAGTTATAAGAAAGATATAGGCCCTTGGTTGTACCATTTTGTTGCTCTACAAAATCAGTGAGGACTCAGGAAAAAAAATGTCTCTGGCAGTGCAAACTCACACAGTTGCACATCGATTATTTGCCAGGTGGCAGTACATTTTGCTGAGAACAAATGACATCTGTAGAAAATCAAATAAGGCAAGGCAACAATTTTGAAAGTGCCATCTGAGTTTTCATTCACTTCCTAATGTCATGTTTTTCAAATTGCATCATGTTCTCATTTCTGTTCTCTGTTGTTGCTTTGGAAATAGAAACCAAAAATTAAACTACATTTTGAAATGTGACCTCAATTAAGAAAAGAAGTTGTCATTATCCTTATGGTAAGCATCACTATTTATCAATGTATTGATTCTATTTAGCCAGGAACTAAAGAAAGATATGTTCAGGAACATTCAAGGGTCTTTTTTGCTCCCATAGAGAGAGTTCTTTCTCATTTTCTGTAGTCTTGAAATTGTCCATGAATCTCATAAGTGTACATGCAAATGCAAAAATATATACATGCATTTTTTTTTTTTTTGGAAGTGGGCCTATCATGCTAAGATATTCAGTTTCTAAAATCAGCTAAGATTACCTGCTATCTTTAAATAAAATTATTTGCTTACTCTTCTATCCCATTTTCCCCTTCCATAAGCAGCTTAATCTCAAGGAGAATGGTTAGTCACGGTGGTCAGTCTCTTTTTAGGAGAACCAACAAAAACCCTTGATTTACTAGGAAAATTCCAGTTACATTCCATCGTATTTACCTGATACTTGAGAACCTGGAAAATTACCTAAAGGGGCATTAATTATCACAGGGAGACACTGGTTTTCAAGACTTGATTTTAAAAGATTCAGGTTCAGAAAATAAATAAATAAATAAATAAATAATAAAAGATTCAAGTTCAGGAAAAATAAAAATCATGTTCACGGTTCACATATTTGTTTTGAGGAAGCAAATCTGGAAGGCGAGGAGAAAAGAAAGCTGGAAGAAAAAATATGGGTAAAGGGAGACAGGGAGAGATAATAGTTGCATAGCTTTACTAAGGGAAGAAACAATTTAGAATAAATTTTCAAAGAGTAATTAATGCATATTTTAATATACTTATTGAGGTATAATTCACATACAAAATAGTCATTCTTTTTAAAGGATTTTTAAAGGATTTAAATTTAAATAGTCATTCTTTTTAAAGGATTAAATGAGTTTTGACAAATGTGTGTAGCAGTGTAACTACCAACACAACCAAAATATAAACATTTATCCTCATCACCCAAAGTAAGTTCCCTCGTGTCCCTTATCTGCCCATACCCAAGCCCTGGCAAAAATGATTCCATTTTTTTAAGAGTTTATTTTTAAGTAATCTCTATACCCAGTGTGGGGCTCAAATCTGCAACCCCAAGATCAAAAGTCGCATATTCCACTGACTGAGCTGGCCAGATGCCACAGAAATGATTCACTTTCTGATTTACAATATTGTCTTTTCAAAATGTCACATGAAGGGGACCATACAGTGTCTAGTTCTTTTTGTCTATGTTACTATTAATATAATGCCTTTGCAATTCATCCATGTTATAAGATGTATTAGCAGCCCATTCCTTTTTATTGTTGAGTATTATTCTATGTACAAATTGTCCAGTGTGTTAACCCTTTTCTCAGTTGATAGACATCTAAGTTGTTTCCAGTTGGGGTCTATTATGAATACAACTGCTTGAACAGCTCACTGAGTTACAGGTCTCTATATGGTCATTTGCTTTCATTTCTATTAGGTATATACATGTCTACAAGTAGAATTTCTGGGTCTCCACTATATGTTTAACTTTATAGGTAACTCTGAAACTCTTTTCCAAAATAGTTTACCATTTTGTATCACCAATAGTGATGGTCAGCATCGTAGTATCTTTCCTTACATTTGGTATTGTTCATTGCTTTTTAAAGCCATTTTAATGGGTTTTCAGTGGTAACTTACTGCCATTTTAATTTGCATTTCATATTAAGTAATAATGTTGAGCATCTTTATATTATTTATTGACTTAATTATTTTTTGTGAAGAACATGCCCAATTTTTTGCTTGTTTTGTCAAATTGTCTTCTTTTACTATTGAATTATAAGAGGTTTTTAAAATATATATATATTTTTAGATACAAGTCCCTTATCCAGGATTTGTTTTACAAATATTTTTTCTTAGACTTCTTAGAAACAATTTAGAAAAAGAAGAAAAAAGGGGAAGAGTCAACTTACTGATTTCCAGGCTTGCTATAAATCTATAATAACCAAAAGGGTGTGATGTATGTATAAGAATGAACATACAGAACAGTGGAACTAATGAAGAACTATTGTAAGTTTGCACTTCTAATACAACTTCACAAACATTTTCTTTTATCTAATTTAGCCTTCAAGTTTTCTTTTCACAGTAAGAGTATATTATACAACTTTATAATTTTTCATCCATCAAAATGAACAAAAATTTCATAGGTTGTGTTTTATTGTCTCATAAGATAAACTTTTTGTTTTGAGCTCTTATTTTCCCTTTATTGTTAAACTTCCACTTGGCCATAATATGTATTCCCCTTTTGATTTATTGTGACAGACTAGTCATATATTGTTAGGCTTCTATAATTTCTTATTGTAGAGTCTTTATTTCCAAGACTGTGTCCTTTTAAACCTAACTTTGAGGCTATAATTGTTCTATAATCCACATAATATTATCTTAGAGTTCTTGTTAAAGTACATTCAAGGCTCTTCAACTTCACACTCAGAAACAGGAATTGGGCAGAACTTTCACTGTACCCAGGTAAGCCTGAACAAAAAATCTATTAGAATCTTCCTCTTAAATTCCCCTTCTTAAAGTAGTCTAAGAAATACAGGAATTCAGTTGGTGGTGAGGGGATATTCCAGTCATAAATTTCCCCTTTGTGATTCTTTCCTTTTGGACACAAGGTCTCTTGTTACAATCCTGGAAATGCCTACCATCTAAAATGAAGCCAGGTCTGTTTAAGGAAAGTGCCCTGGTTTGCAGGTCCTCCTGCCTCTACCAAAGACAAGAAGCACACTTACTTAGCCAGTCTTCACTGACATGGGATCTGCACTAGAATTTGAGACCAGAACCTTAGCATATTCCATACTTAGTTTTGGGAACCTTATGGGGTGAGGTGAAACGTCAAAGATATATTGTGGCATCCCTGTATATCCCAGCATTAATAACCTCATTTCTGTGATATCATATCTTCCTTTACTCGCATACTTCACTTGGGCAGGTGGTGTCCGAATTTTCTCAGAAACTTAACCAGAAATAAACTCCTATATTAACAAATCCCACATAATCCCTTAGCACTGTCTTCATACCTATAGTATTTCTATCCTTGGAAAATTGAAATAGTCTTTGAGAAGGACCTTGGAGCCTTTGGGTACATGGAGGGCTTGGAGAATTATGGGGTTCTCAGTCAAGAGTGAGAGCTCAAGAAGCAACCGAAAAGCAAGCAGAGGAGCTATTTATGGCCTCTCTTTACCACTTGACTCTAGCCAGGGGCAACACAGCTGCAACACAGATTTTGTAGAAAAATTCAATGAGGCAGTGACATAAGACAAAAGAAATATTGTTTTAGTAATAAAATTCTTTTCTAATGGATAAAGTTGTCTCTGGCTTTTCTGTGAATCCTGGTGAAACCAAGGTGCATTGAAAATGCACTACCTCTAGCTTTCTCACCCTGCTTTGCCCATCCATACTCATGTTTCAACCAGGCAATCACTTCATTCATCCACTCAGTATAGATTTATTGAGTTCTAGGTACAATTTTTAGCCTCTGGAATACTGAAATTAGAAGAAACTCCCTCAAGGTGTTCACAATTGCTTTAGAGACAAATGGACAGAAAGACCTGGTCTACTGTGAAAATGAATAGCATGGAGTGTTTGGACAGTGTGGAGGATAGACTGAATTACACAAAAACCTGCATCCAATAGTGCACATTCATGCTGGTACTCAAGAAACAACCTTTCAAGACAACCTTTGTTCAACCTTATCTTCCTAAGAAGACCCTTGTTAGCATATTTCAGAAACCCAGTTTCAGTGAACTTCAAACTTTGGAAGGTGGTGATGGGACAGAAAGAACTCTCCTGGCTACCTCTTGTGGAATTTAGGAGTATTGTTATACACAGAGTTTGCAATTACTATCATCAGTGCCTTTATACTAAGTACTAAAGAAAATTATAAAACCCACAAAACTCTGTCTCCTAAGAAATAAATAATTTCAAGAATGAGAACAATTAAAAGACATCACGAACCTCTACATGTTTCACAAAAAAAGTATATGGGTACTACTGACTAGACCTTCAGAAAATTTACTAATTTTTACAAATGTTTTGTGTCTCTAGGACCTTTTCATATTCATGGAAAGCACATTAAGAATAATATACCACGGGGAGCCTGGGTGGCTCAGTGGGTTAAAGCCTCTGCCTTCGGCTCAGATCATGATCCCAGGGTCCTGGGATCAAGCCCCACATCAGGCTCTCTGCTCAGCAGGGAGCCTGCATCCTCCTCTCTCTGCCTGCCTCTCTGACTGTGATCTCTGTCTGTCAAATAAAAAAAAAAAAAAAAAAAAAAGAATAATATACCTCTGTATCTACATTGATTTAATAAATAAGAAAGAACTTTTTATTAAGGTATTGCATAATTTCAAATGTATTTTTTCATCACCAAGACATACCTCATGTCATTATTAATAACTTTATTCACAATTAATATCTAAATTTAAGCAACTTGGTGAAATATTCTAGAGCAAATGCTCCATTATATTGTATATATTTTATTTTTAAGAATAAAATTATTGGAGCACCTGGGTGGCTCGGTGGGTTAAAGCCTTTGCCTTCCCCTCAGGCCATGATCCCAGAGTCCTAGGATCAAGCCCTGCATTGGGCTCTCTGCTCAGCAGGAAGCCTGCTTCCACCTCTCTCTGCCTGCCTCTCTGCCTACTTATGATCTCTGTCTGTCAAGTAAATTAATAAAATCTTTTAAAAAATCATTCTTCTTATTTTTTATTTTATTATTATTAATATTTATATATTTATTATTTGTTTTTAAGAATAAAATTAAACTGTATACAATATAATGGAGCACTTCACCCTGTGTGCTTTTAGGTTTCTTCTGTTTTTGTCTTGTTTTTCTCCTGGTCTAAGTGCTGCCAGCTGAGGGTCTATAAGGAAGGAATAAACACACACGCCAGATGCGTGTGGTGGAGTTGGGGGGTAACCTGCCAGGGCACATCCAGGCAGCAAATTTCCCAGTAGGATAAGGTCTGAGCCCTAAGGGTTTGGGGAAAAACCTGGGCAGGGAGGGGACAGCCTCCCAGTGGTTTCCGTTTGCTTCTCCCTCTCTTCCCTTTTCTCTGCCGATCAGTTTGTGGGTTTTGTACCCACAGAAGTTTCAGGAAGTTGTAATGAAAAGAAAATAATTTTATTTTCAGGAGAGTGGTAGGGGAATGCTAGAAGGGGATGCTGAGAAGGAAGTAGGTCCCCTTTGAGAGGGCCAGGCCACAGTCCTGAAATATTTTAGGTCTTGCAGGGAACTGGATTTCCCTAGCACTCTCAGACTGCTGCCTGGGGCTCCCTGCAGGGGCCTAGTGGAGAAACTGAAGCCCAGAGGGGACAACAGAGTTCTAAAAGTGGTTGAGGCAAAGCCATCCCCTTTCCCCTATGTCTCTATTCCTCTGCCAACTACTGCACAGGGATCCCCACCCCTACGTCCCCATTCAGGAACCCTGGGATCAAGAGATAATGTGAAATGTCGACTGTGGACCAAAGGTAATAAAAACCTCTTTTTAGGAAGAAAACCAAAAAGCTTCCCTTACAAACCTCTCTATAATAATTACTTGAGCTATGTATTTTGAACTCATTTCAACAGATTGATTCCAAATTACTGTTCTAAAATAAGTTCTGTAAATGGTCCAGTATCAGTGGTTTCCGAATTGTTGGTCTGCTCCTACCTCCCTACCCCATCTATTACTCCGGCCAAAATATTCTCTTATCATGCAGGAGTGAATGTTGTAGGATTTCCTCCAATGAAGTGTAATGATAATCCTTTGATTCCTCAAAAACCTGTGGATATTAGACTTTTCCCAATTGACTAGAAAATGCTATTAATGTAAAGCGTTAACATAAGGGTTAAAAAAATAGTAAGCACACACACACACACATACACAAACTAAACAGGAATATATGAAACTTTTAATATTAATTCCTAATACAAATTAATAACAGAAACTTGGAGCAAGATACGAAATCCTTCTCAAAGCAGGTATAAATCAATTGCTCTACACAATGGCTTGTTTTCTTAAACTTACTCATTTTCTAAATGCTGTAATCATTTAACTTCTAAGGTTTTTTTTTTAATGGTACATTTGTCTTATAGAGACTTTTTGCAGGCCTCCTTTCATATTTCATGCATCTGTACATTAACGAGGATTATAATATCCATGGCAAAACTAGATTTCTTATGTTGAATTACAAATAAATATATCTGGGATAAGCTTTAAAATTTATATTTGTGGCCTCTGTTCTCACAAGTTATAATATAATGATAGGTTATTGAAGTTCACTGCAACTTGAATAATCAAGATATCTGATTTATCATAATGATTTCTGCTTAATTAATATTAAAATATCAATAGTTTCAGAATAAGATGGTATTTCAAGTAAGGATATACTCACAGTCTACCGTCTGAAACCTCACGCTGAAACATCTTGTCTCTAGTTAGGAATGATGTAGAGATGGCTAGAATGAGCACGCAGATTTGTAAAGCATGAACATAGTCACATAATGATGAATTTTCTCTCTTTTAATTGTAGAGAAGTCCATTATCTTTGGCTAGTATAGAATTCAAAATATCACCTCTATATCCTGGATTTGTTTATAGCCACATATCTTCATCTTCAAATATTTTCCATGTAGGTCAATGAGAATTTTTTTTTTCTTTTCTCTCTCTTTTTTTCTTTTTCTTTTATTTTTCCATGTGTATATGATGAAGTCTTAGAATATAAGTAAGGTTCGGTGGGATGATGTCTGGAGCCGATGACCAAGAAAGAATTCTTGAGACCTCTTTGGTGCACAATGGTGGTTTATTAAAGCATGGGGAGAGGACTGGTGGGCAGAAAGAGCTTGCTGCCCTGGGGTTGTGAGGGGTGGTCCATTATATACTTGCAAGATGGGAGGGAGTAAGGAATAGCATAAGTCTCCAAGGAATCTTGGAAGCAAGGTTTCCAGGATCTTGAGGGGCTAGCTGTTGTTGGAAAACGTCATGTATTACTGTCTAATAAAACCTTAGTCATGAGACCATTCAGATATATATATCAGTAGGCCATATGCTTGGGGATGTTCGCCAACATGTATCTTGGAGGGTTTAGAGATAAAGGAAGTTTGCAAAGGAATTTTTATATGCTAAAGCAGACCCACAGGATCCTGGTTGGGGTGGGGGATGGGGCGGTCAGGCTTGGATTCCTTTTTGCCCTTAGCAAAGTATTAAGGTGGAGGGAGTTGAGTCCCCAGAGGAATGTCACTCTGCCTGTTTCAAGGGCTTGTCAGTGGGTAAGGAAATTTGATAACTTTCCTTCTGCCTCTGTTTCCCACATCATATATTTGTACGTATACAAAAGACATGACATTGCCTATATTATAAACCACGTCAATGAAAAGATTTATAAAAAGCATGAAATTGGCAATAAAATTTTTTTAATGAGGAATATTGAGGACTGGATTCTTGTACCCTTTTATTCAGTGACCTTCTATATCTCATATCATATATGACATCGTCATAAGTAAATGTACCAACCCTCAGAGGTTGGTTTCTGGTTACTTGCACATTCAGTTATATTTCAAAAGATGACAGAATATTCTTCATTAAATAATACTCTCCAAGATAGATATCATGTCTAGGCAAATGTGCATTTGAAAATGGTATAGTGTTAACGATTTCTTTTGAGAATGAGTAATTATGTGTCACCATTTTGGCCAGAAAGATAATTTTGCTTTTCACTTCTAGGCAAAATGCTAAGATACTGATTCATATCAGCTTATTAAATTCCACAGTAGAAAATGTACCTTGCATTTTCAGAGGGAAGAAAGTTTCCTGTCTTCAAATGAGACTTCGCACTTCCCTTTCAAATTAGATTTTAACTTACAGTTGTGTTAAAGTTTTCCTAACAAAAGTCATTTAATTTTTCATTTTTTTCTACTTTCTCAGTAATTTTGCACTGAGATTTCTTGAAAAGCCTCAAAGATTGAACATAGGGCAGCATATATGAGCAAGATCAGCTCTCTGGTAGTAATGGGCTGTCAGGTAGATCTTAAACTGTATACAGTGAAATGTGTGTGTGTGCGTGTGCGCACGCACGCGCACGCACGTGCAAACGCACACTTGTGCACATGAGCGCAGACATAACAGCTGTTTTTTTTGTTGTTGTTTTAATTAACTAGTATTTGCCAAAAGTCGCCAAAATATTTAACTGCAGGTTACAAATCTAACTGAAATACAAAGTATCCTTATTCCAATTGATAGTTATTTTTTTGAAGAACAAAGAAAAACATCAAGCATTTCCTTGAAATATTAATAAAACAAAACAACATCACCTTAAGCATTTTAAGTGAATAGCACATAGATTAAATATGAATAAATTAATTTATAAACTGGTGTCATGCTTAAAATTTGGAGACATTTGGGGAAAAAACATTGTTATTAAAACAATAAAAGACTTAAACAAGGTAACAAAGCAAAAAATAGCAATCTAATGTTCCTTGAATGCCCAAGGGTGGGTGATGATCAGCTTACATGCTATGTATTTGAGATGGTCTAGTGGATTGCTAGGAGGCTATTCTCTTTGTCATTTCCAACAAACAATAAATTCCACAGACAGTGTCATCAATATCACTACTAAAAACTTCCCCTATCAGCAACCTGATCTTGTTGCTATTGCTACTGCAATGTACGTTTTATGCCTCATTACTTTATTTAGAAAATGAATACATGCAGTTTAACCTTTGGAGAAAGGGACTCTGTCATTTTCAAGTTAGTAAGAGCTGGAAGGGGGAATGTAATAAATGTACCTCAAACTTGAGAAAGATGGACTATGAAAGTTGAGAGGGCATGGGCTGAGGCTCTGAGGGGAAAGTCACACCGTTGGAATGGAAGCAGTTAAAGAAGGAACTGAGAGCTCCATTCAGCTCAGATTTTTAAAGGCATATTTTAAGAGATTTTTTAAAGTAAGGCTGAATTGAAGGCTTCTGGAGTGTTAAATATTTCTTAAAACTAGGCAGATTAACCTAGTGGTGAGATACATGAATTCTGGAGCCAATTCCCTGGGTTGGCATCTTAGCTTTGCCTTTTGCTACTTTGTCTTAAGCAAGTAAGCAAACTCTTGAGTCTAGTATGCCGATCTTCAAATCAGGGGTAATATTAGAACTATTCCTTTGCATTATTGTGAAGATATAGGAGAAGTAAACACAGTCTGGCAAACAGTGCACAATAAATGTTACTACTATTTTTAAAAATATATTTTAACTTTTTGCTATTTTTAAAGGGTTGTAGCTAGGTTAATATTTTCAAAAGAAAATTGTACTAGACGCAGAAGATTTTTTTGCAGGACTACTGCAATAGGGAAGAGAAATTTAATCAACTTCTGAAACATAAGGTGAGAGTGTTTAAGAGCTGGCTAAACAAGTGGAAAAGTACTAACTAGTGTTAGCAAAGAGTTTGGTCAGTGTGATTTGGCCATCTGCATTTTATTCTCCCCACTAAGACTAGAAAATAGGGGCACTATCTTTCTTAATGATACATTTCAAAGGGATGGCTGGGGGGGGGGAGGGGTCCTTGAAAAAGATATTCCTGGACTGTAAAACTGGCAAGAAGCTTGGAGAAGATTTACATCTCAAAGGGACAAAGAAAGACTTTACAAGTTGCAAGTTTTCTAAGGTTAAAACTCTGAGGGAGGTAAGGGACAAGAGTCAGGAAGAAAACTGTCTAAGGTTTAGTCAGGCTGAGAACATTAAGGTAATCTTGGTCAATAGTAACAAATGATTAATTAAATGATATTAATCATTTAATAATGATTAAATGACAATGTACCACTTTTCAATCTCCTATTTTGTACTTTTTTCCTCTCTCAGGAACAATGAGATACTGCTATTTTTAGTCTAAGTAAACATTATTCAGATGGAATTGAATCCCAAGATGAGTGCAGAGTTTTAGGTCTGTTCCTAGCTGTTCTAAATGAATTTTAAGTTTTCTTTTTTGGAGAAATTGAATCCCAGCCACTGAAAAAAAATGCATGGAAAGTTATTATCACCTACTGCAATATTTTCATAATTATGTGGACTGTGAAGATTAGAATGAAAAAAAAAAAAAAGAGTCATGTCTTTCAGGAAGGTAGAGAAGTTAGATCCAAGACTAGTGATATTTAACCAGGGATATATTTATGATATTTAACCAGGGAAAAATTCTAGAATTAATTTTCTAATATCACTCTGTGTGTGTGTGTTTGTGTGTGTGTGTGTGTGTGTGTGTGTGTGTATGCACATGTACTTGGAGTGGAGATAACTGGTAAACCCCAGATGAGTTAAAAAATTGTTGAGACTTAGATGGATAAAAAGCTGACAGATGAGAGGAATCACCCAGGGATCTCAAACTCAAATGCTTTTAGGGGCCACCCCAGGAACATAAAAGTGTGGAGCAGTAAATCAATATGGAGTACAGAAACCAATGGAAAGGTGAGAATGCATGTGCCTTCCTAAAGCCATTGATTTCTTTTTAATCTCTGAAGTCCAAAAACTATATGTCAACTGTGAATTCCACCTGTGTCAATAAGTCTGGCATTATTGATTATAATCTGGATTTTGTTGAAGATTTTACCAATGTCTATCAAAATATTATGTGGCCATCAATGGAGAAATTCAGACTTAGAATAAAATTAGGAGAATTCATAACTGGTGAAATACTGCATCAAAAAAGATTACTGAATAGTAAAACATATCTGATTAAATGTCCAAAAGTGCCTCTCCAAAAATCTTAATCATTTGGAAGACATCATTTCTGAAGAAATAGCAAACAATTTGGCTAGGATAAAATGAGCATATCAAGTTTGAATGATGGAGTAAACCTAAGAAGAAATTGCAATAAAAATGGAGTCCTGAAATCAGGTCTAAAAATGAACTGACAAGTACAAAATAAGCTACAGTTCAGCTGTATGGAAAACAAAGAACAAGGATTCATTGTTGCTGGCAAGCTTGGTAAAAATCAATAGTATAGGCTGTTGCCTCAAATTTAAGTAGCCATTCTTAAATAATTGTATAAGCATAAGTAACAAAACAAAACAAAAACCAACTTACTAATTACATGTGAAAGAAGAACATTGACTTTGGGATCATAATTTTGTGTGAATATCAATTCTGCTACTTCCATTAATCAAATAGTTTAATCAAATGTGAAATGGGAGTAAAACATCACATGATTTTTTGTGATTAATATAGGACATAAAAACGATAAAATATGTTATCATGTCCCTGATATATCACTGATTTTCTTTTTTTTTTTTTTTTTTTAAGATTTTATTTATTTATTTGAGAGACAGAGATCATAAGTAGGCAGAAAGGCAGGCAGGGAGAGAAGGATGCAGGATCCCCGTGGAGCAGAGAGCCCCATATGGGGCTCCATCCCAGGACCCTGGGATCATGATCTGAGCTGAAAGCAGAGGCTTTAACCCACTGAGCCACCCAGGTGCCCCACTGATTTACAATAAGTAATTTTTTTCCACAGAGAAATTATATATTATAACCCCCACATTAGATAATTGAGGCTGAAGGAGGTACCCAAAATTGTATTTCTATTAATTAAAACAGCCAAAACAAGAACTTGGATCTTTAACTCCTGGCTTCTGTTCCTTTCACATCACCATACATTTTCACTCATAAGGAAAAATAAAATAAATAAAAGGGAATGAGGTTGATTGAAAAGGTAAAAAAATATAGTTTGTTACTAGCATAAATCACTAAGTCAATCCTTCTGTATTGAGAAGAATTAGTCACTATCAGCAGAAACCATTGTTTAAATGATTTTCATCTGAAAAATAAAAAACAAAAATCATGATTTCTCCTTTGCCAAATATCTTTTTCTTCATGTGTTTTTCACCCTATAAAACTGCAAAATATCATTAAATTGAAAACTGAACCAGCAAATACCTTTTAATCCTCATTTCCCCTGTTGTTTCACTGATTTACTACAATTTTGGGTATCAATCTGTCTTCCAATGTAATCCTGTCATAACTAAAGGATTACATTCTTTTCTATTGAACAAATTTTAATGCCACTGTGCTAGTTATTGATGTAAGAACAAGAATAAATGTAATATAGTTTTTACCATCATTAAAAATTCAGTAAAGGTTAGGAAAACAGGAAAGTGCATAAATATTTGGCACAGAGGTAGATGGATGGGAGAGAGAGATGATAGAAGATTAGGTAGAAAGATAAATAGATGACAGATAGGTAGATAGATAGATAGATAGATAGATGATAGAGAACCTTAAGAAAATAGGGGAGAATTAGTTACTGGACTATGAAAATGGTTGGAAATAACGTTCCAAACTTTAATATTAGTAAGATAGTATATACAATATTTTTATCAATCATGGGTCATGAGACCCAGAAAGAGGTGTATAATCCTCTATCTTCATTGTCTTTAACTATGAAACAGACATGATGTCTATTATATAGGTTATTAGGAGGGTTAACTGAGATAATATTTATAATGTACTGTGCCTGGCATAAAGATATAAATGCTCTACTTTCCTGATTCATATTTTTTATTGTCTCAATGGCTATCCTTTTGGGGGGACATGTTGAGTTCAGATGTTATAACAGCACATGCTTTAAAATGCAATTAATATCAAATTTCATTTTTAATTAATAATACCTTATAAAAGGTCATAGAAGAATTCTTTTTTTTTTTTTAAGATTTTATTTATTTATTTGACAGAGAGAGAGATCACAAGTAGGCAGAGAGACAGGCAGAGAGAGAGAGAGAGAGGAGGAAGCAGGCTTCCTGCCGAGCAGAGAGCCCGATGCGGGGCTTGATCCCAGGACCCTGGGATCATGACCCGAGCCTAAGGCAGAGGCTTTAACCCACTGAGCCACCCAGGCGCCCCCATAGAAGAATTCTTTTTGTCGATTCTATGTATTTAATTTGTTATATACAGAGTCCTCCCTTGGCAGAGTTTCTTTTATAATAAATGAACTGTTTGGGGTGCCTGGGTGGCTCAGTGGTTAAGCTTTTGCATTTGGCTCAGATCATGATCTCAGCGTCCTGAGATCCAGCTCACATCTGGGCTCTCTGCTCGGCAGGGAGCCTGCTTCCCCCTCTCCCTCTGCCTGCCTCTCTGCCTACTTGTGATCTCTTTCTCTTTGTCAAATAAACAAACAAAATCTTTTAAATAAATAAATAAATGAACTTTTTATCAGTGCTTGTGTCACTGTATCCATAGAGGTCCATATTAAATTGCAGGTATTATACTTTTGTAAGTATTCCAAGTTAGAGCCAACCTGTGGGACTACTGTTTTGCCAGAATTAAAGTTACTGTATATTCATATTTTGGTTCTAAGATTTATATAAAAATGACACAGAATCATTCCATTAATTGCTATACAACTTTTCAATTTTCCATTTCTTTAATGTCATTAAAAAAATTTAAAAACTAGGAAAAAAAATTAGGTAAAAGAAAAAGTAGATGTGCTCATACCTACCACATCTAAGTTAAGTTCTTGCCTCCAGAAGTCATGTCTCAGTGGCAACTGAAGGACAGAAGCTTTCAATATTCATGATATTTGTTTGACAAAATGAATTAAAGACAAGATAAAATGAAGAGATGTTATAAGCCTGGAGGTCTTCCGAATGGCAGAGGCTGCAATCAACGAAATGACTAGTCAAAGAGAAGACAAAAGGAAAAGGAAAGCCTGGTTTACAGCTTGAACTGTGTGTTTCCTCTAAGTCTGGCAATAAAGTGAGAATATTACTTCGTGCTCATTAATTATTTATCACTAGCTCTTCGAACTTCTGAACAATTACTGTTGAAGGAACTACAATACACATGGAGTTATTCATCAAACGCAGATGTTTGCACATTCCCTTTAAAGCTATAAACACGAATGCCAGCTGTCCAACGAGAATCAGCAGAGATCTGATTTATTAAAAGTAGTGAATTCCTCTATATATTGAAAACAGGAAAGATATCAGGTTCTGCTAAATTAATAGGGATAAAATATACATATTGTCACTTGTGGAAAAAGGTATAAAGATATTATAGGTACAGTGGACAACGTAAAAATGTGTTTGTCTATTGGAGAGATGAAATAAAGACAGATAAAAGAAACTGTATCCTGGTACTTTTATCACAATGTAACTTAAACTACTACTCCTTTGACTTATTACTTTGGACTGATTCCACCAATTACACAGTCAAAGTTAAAACAAAAATCCTTTGTACCAAGAGTTAAAAGACAGATTCTCAAAGAGAATTTTGTTTTCTTAATACTGAAAGAATCCTGAATGCAATATACAGTTACCAGCATCATAACAATTGCCTCTTTCCTTCAAAATTTCTTCATAAAACTCTTTACTTTCTTCCTCTATATTTGCATCTTTTCATCACTCCTTCTACTGCCAATTGCTTTTGCCCCTAGATCTTTACTAAAACTACCCTCTAAAATAATAATTTTCTAACTTACTGCACATAAAAAGTATAGCCAAAGCTTGTTAAAAATGCAGATTCTTGGCATCTATCTTGCCAAATTCTGATTAAGGAGGTAGAGATGGCAGGCAGAGGTAGTGAGGAAGAACTAGAATTCAGCATTTTAAATCTAGTGATCAACGTTCCAGATAAAATAAACTACAGCTTACTGCAAAATCTACTTTTGTTTTACATTTTTTAATTAATTTATTTGAGAGAGAGAGTTCATGTAGAGGTGCTTGCACACAAGGGGAGGGGCTGTGGGAGGGCAAGAGAAGCAGACTCCCCATTGAGCATAGAGCCCAATGTGGGTCTTAATCCCATAACCCTGAGATCATGACCTAAACCAAAATCAAGAGTCAGACACTTAACCGACTGAACAACCCAGGCACTCCTGGCTTAAAGTTCTTTCTTTATTTTTTTTAAAGATTTAATTTATTTATTTGTCAGAGAAAGAAAGAGAGCGAGCCCAAGTAGGAGGAACAGCAGGCAGAGGGAAAGGCAGGCTCCCCACTGAGCAAGGAGCACGATGTGGGGCTTTATCCCAGGACCCTGGGATCATGACCTGAGCTGAAGGCAGATGCTTAACAGACTGAGCCACCCAGACTTCCCATTAAATTCTTTAAATAAAATAATACGCCCTTCATTTTTTAAAAATTCAAGCAGTATAGAAGTTTAAAAAATAAACTGAAATCTCTCTTCCCACATTTTTCTACTCTTATAACCTAAAGTTAATCCATGTTAACATTTGGATGAGAATCCTTATGTATATATTATTTTAGTGCATGGATATGCATACTATGATTTCATTTCTGTAAAACATGAGGAACTTCTATAGCAGCCACATTTCCAGCATTGCTGCTTTACTTTAGTAGATATCAACTGATCACTTTGACTTTGCTAAATAGAAAAATATCTGCAATTTATGAGAATTTTTATACCTTCTTTTCCATACTTCAGATAACTTTTCAAGAGCAGTAATAATAGAAAGGCTTGAGTTTTTACTCACTGAATATCATATGCACTCTAAGATTTTGTAAGGAAACTTCGTCTGTGTGGAGAAGACACCCAAACCATGGTGCTATTCCCAGCATATTCCCTATGGTTGAAAATGTTCAGCTCTCTGTTTGACAACTGTATATGGATGTTATGGCAATACAATAATTTTTATAAGTCTAAAATGAAACTTGTTTTTTTTGAGAAGGATGCAAATGGTGAGAGTCATGTCTTCATTCGTTCTCATGAAGTACAATCCTGCCTCTCCTATTCCTCTGTAAATTCTATCCATTTCTTACATTCAACTATCCTCCATTTTCCTACCTTGGAAATTTACAACCTTGAGAGGCCCTGTGGTCAGTAGGTAAGTCTCCAGTGACTAAATGCTGCTTTCATGATAAATGGAAGTACTAGAATCTTTGTTAAGTTTGATGCCCCTGTATGGAGGGTCTTGTCACCCTAGTTTAACCTAACAGCTATTCAGTTTAAAGTCTTATAAACAGCCTCATCTTTCATCTTTGCCTTTCTGTCTCGGCCCCATAAATAATGTATTACAGGAAGTATAGTTGTTATGGCTAAGGGACTGGAAATACTGCTTGAATCCAAACCCTGGCTTAGTCACTTACTTATTGGTACTTTTGTACAAGTTATTTAAACTTAATTTTCTCATCTTTAAGAGGAGTTAATATTGGTGCTGACCTAACTTATGAGGTTGATATAAACAAAAGTAATAAAGCATGCAATGTATTTAGAATTGTACCAAGCACAGAGCTGTACACCTTTGTTTGTTTAGTGTTTATTGTCCTAGACACTGAGCATAAGCATTAAACCCTCTACAAAGAAAGGAAGTGCAATGACCTCAAATAGCACTTGATTTCCAACATGCTGCAGTCACGGCAAGGAAAGTCAAAGCAGAACTTCCAACTTGAGAGAAAATCAGAATATTTAGAAAAAGTACAGATTAATGTATTAAAAAAAAACTTATCCTGACGTACTAGATTATAAAAAAAAAAGGGGGGGAGCATTAATTGCTGTGTCCAAATTAGATCATTTTTTGCCTCATGGCAAAGAGAAAATTAAGGACTCAGAATAAAAATTGCACAAAAAGAACATTGTAAACATTTAGCAGCAAGACAGTGAAAGTACACAAACCTTAGTACAATGGTATTTGACATATTTGGTTCTAAGCACAATACAGATGGAAATACAGCCACTTCTAGAATATTTTATGAACTTTTATTCCCTCTCAAAACAATGAAATAGTTTCAATTGCTCTGTCTCTTGGCACTTATTAATTCAAGACATAAATTGAAAAGATAGATACCTAAAATAATCCTTTCTTCCATCATGAATAATTACCTGGGCTTGCTGTAAGTATAAATTCTCTAAGGAATCTTATAATGTAAATACTGTATCATTCACTAGATATTTTTTCCATAGTTAATTTTACAAGGTCATCATGAACATTCAACTGCATAACAATTTTGGAATTAGTTGGAATTGAAACTTGGCTTTATAGGAAATTATAGCCAGTAAAATATAAAATCTTACATCAGATTTAAAACTATGCATTAATACTTTAAAACCTTGATAAATCTCAAACACTTCCTTCTATTATGCAGGGATTAACATTTTGCAACCTCAATGGACCTAAATAATTAGCACTGATTTATGAAGAAAAAAAAACTGGACAGGTTTTAAGATGACTGTTGTTTTCTGCTAGTTCTATTTGATTAATCTATGACCATTAAAACCTCCAGAATTTAGGGAATTTAGTAAGGAAAATGTTTTTGAAAGCTTCAGTAGGATAATAAAAGAAGCAGAGGAAGTCTGATATGTTAAGTTGAAGGAAAACAAGCAACAACAGAAAAAACAAAAACAACAAAGCTTTCAAAAAGGTGGTGGGGATCACTGCAAACTGTTTGCCAGTTTATAAAATCAAGTTGGGGTCCTGTAGGTTATATCTTTGTCATGTGGTTTAGCTCCCCAGCCATTAAACTGGAAATATAATGATGATGATATTATATCAATGCACACCAGCACCTGAAAAGATGATCCCTGAGTACACTCAGTGGTGTTGCTAGCACTAAAAGGAGACAGGGATTCAGAACAGTTCTAATCTAAAAAGCAAAGCTTTCGGACTCTACTTCTTTCTTGTTTTCTCTTTACCGGCTTCTTCAAGCCAATTCATATTAGTCAAAGTAATGAGTTTTTACTCTGAAAGAAAACTGAGTATAAATTACACAAAAGTAAAAAAGTTGGGGGAACTTTCTTTTACTAATTCCTATTTATAGTTATCTACATATTGTGATTTTTCTGCTTGTGTAACTTCCCAGGCAACAATCTTAAACTCCTCATTAGATGGCTTAATCGCCCCATGGCAGGTTCTATGTCGTTCTTAAACATGAGGCTGATGTTATTTCCTCTGGATTCAACTGTTCTTTAACTGGATACTACCTGTCTTTCCCAGAAATTTGCTTAGCTTTTCCTTACAAGTCTTTTTCCATAGGTTATCCTGATCTTCTTGAAAGCAAACAAACAAAGCCTAAGCTGGTCCTTGTTGCTTACAAACCATGAAGTGATTCTCCCCTAGCTAATTCTATAACTCTATGTACATCAAAACATGCTCTGCTACCAAGAGTACTTTCCTGGATCTTTTACTCTTAACACCCATCCATACCTTCAAGTCTTTCCAGATTTGGTATATTTATTTTTCTTTTTCCTTTTTTTGCATTTTTATATTTACATCTTACATTATGATATTACATTTCATATTTTCTTTGATTTGTAATCTCAATATAATATCATTTTACTTAAAGTCTATAATTTGCATTTAAAATTTTTGCTAATAACATTTGTGTAAAACATGCTCACAATTATTTAGGAAATAGATTTCCATTACAGGCCAAAAGATTAGTTCAATATGATATGACATGCAGAATGAGGTACACCTGGGTGGTTCAGTCAGTTAAGCATCTGCCTTCAGCTAAGATCATGATCTCAGGGTCCTGGGATTGAGCCCAATGTCAGGCTCCCCACTCAGCAGTGAATCTGCTTCTCCCTCTACCCCTTCCCCACAATTATGCTCTCTCTCTCTGAAACAAATAAATACAATCTCTTAAAAAAGATTGTATTTATTTAATTGAGAGAAAGACAGCATGAGCAGAGAGAGGGGCAGAGAAAGAGGGAGGAGTAGCTCCCCACTGAGCACCGAGCCTAATGCAGGCTCCATTCCAGGACACTGGGATCATGACCAGAGCTGAAGGCAGATGCTTAGCCAACTGAGCCACCCAGGCACCCCCAAATAAAATCTTAAAAAAAAAAAAAAGAAAGAAAAAGAAACATGAGAATTACCTCATATATTTCTTTCCTGTTCTATTTCTAGAGTTAATCAAACCAGAAGATGTGTGTTATATCAACCAACTATTTGGTCATATATGGCTTTTGTAGACGAGGCCCGAACTATATTTTAAATTTGTTAAAACCATATCTTTCATTGGCAAGCTATTTCATGGCTTACACAACATTTTAAAACATGATGTAATTTGTATTATTTGACTTTTATAAAAACATTATTATAAAAATTGTATACCAATATACCAACAAAGAATCAGTGCCCATCGTTTCTAATCTCAGGCTTAGAATCAGCATTCAGATTTATACACTACCACAGTATATTTTGTTACTCCTCTCCCCAAAGTGCACAAGTTGGTCGAGTGAGACTTTTTGTATAAGCTGATTCATACCCAAATAAAATTGAGTTAAGAAGGCAGGAATATTTTTGTAGCTTTTACTTAAAAATCCATAGGTAATTATATTATGTTCATAGTAGACTTAAAGAGAATTTTTAAAAACATAAAGTAAAAACAATTTATTTTCCTAAGGAAGATCAAAACTTAAAGATGAATAAGTTCTCCTGATATCCAAAAGAAGCAGTAACTGAAGGATAGACATATGACTCATGTTTCTCTGATTCTTATTTTTGCTGTCATATGTTCCATAATAAGGGAAACAAGTGAAAACTTCTTGCTTGTCATTTCATCTTTTCCAGTTCTCAAATTTCTACATAATATTACATAAAAAAATTAAATCTATATTAACCCAAAGAAAAAGACCCTCAGCAAAAAGAGTAAAAACAATTTAATAAAGTAACACAGGACATCCCTTTACCTGTGGACAACTGTACCTGAATTAAATAGAGAGAAAGGGAAGCCTCCTGAATACAGATTCTATATGGGATCTAACCCCAGAGGATACTAACGGGACCCAGGAAGTGACCCGTGTTGTGTTTCCTAAGACAATGGAATCACCATATATTAGATTTCCAGCATAACTGATTTAATCACACACTTCGTAAAAATGTTAAATTTAGAGTTAGGGGAAGAAAAGAAGACAACTGAAAAATAATTTTCCCACATTTAATAAGTGAAAATATGCAGACCCCAGAGAACCCAGTGGTTTAATCAAGATTACATAGACAAGAAATGAGCCTGGATTCAAGCCTGTAACTCCTGATTCTCAGCCCAATTATGTTTCCTTTTCAATAAATTGTTAAATTTCAAGAATAACAACAACAACAACAAAAATTGTTTTGAATATCTAACTTAAATCTGTGGTATTAGAGAAGAAAACACTAAACCATCTGATTAATTTAACGTAGACTATGTCTTAAAACTCAAACTTTGAAGTAGAAATGAATAAAGCAGCTGTGTTATACTGGCGTAGAAAAATTTTCATGAAAATACATTAAAATACATTATGCAATACATTATGCAAAGAGCTACTTTGAAAATAAGGTGGAAATCTGAGCTGAACTATCATCTATTTCCAGGAGGTTATGAAAAAATAATTGCTTTTCACAATTTAACATTATAAATAAAGCAACTGTGATATGTACCCTCCATTTGTTGACAGAGAACTTATTTGCTCATGTCGTAGTCAGTGGGTAGACGGAAATGAATGAATCATGGGTCCTTTCATTTCACTAGCCTTCAGATTTAATTGAAGAAGACTGCCTTGTTAATCTGCATTTCAGGAACTCTGCGAAATTGCTTATTAGGTTATCTTTCAATGTTAATCACTTTCCAGACTAAAAAAGCCCAAGCACCTAGCACAAGGACTGAGAAAATACAGTATTGTTAGTATATAGTTTCCCAACTCATATGTTTGTAGAACAGACACATCAGTCATATGGAATTACAAGACTATGCTTCTAATTAGTCATATTGTAGTTTAAAACGAAAAAAAAAAAAAAACATAACAAAATTGGTTTGCATTTTTGCTAAATTGTTAGGAAGGGGATAATCACAGATTTGATTCCTTGATACGGCAAAATACATTTCCAGGTGGCGCTGTGTTTGTCAGAATGCTGTGTAACTTGCTGTTATTGAAGGTTTGGGTCAGCTTTCCGGATCCTCAGCAAAGACACTCCTTCTGTCTCAGTTCATGGGATACAGAGTACTGGAAACCTACATTTTTGTGTGTGTGAAAGATTTTCTGTTACATGTTAATGCATAAATATAGCATTCTTGAACAATCTAACAGCAAAGGGCACTATCCAATGTGAATTAAAAAAAAAGTGTGTGTGTGTATACACATGCATATGAACATTTTTAGAATAATTGTTTTCTATAATTTAATACTGTAAATATAATAATTTGCAGTGGTGATAATCTAATTTTCTCAAAGCTACTAGAGAGAAATTATTGTTTTCCTCTACTGTGAATAAAATAAATTGTTGTCAGCCACGGATAAAATAATAAAAATTAGACCAACACATTATAAGAATTCTGTGATTTGGTGTCCTCTTCATGCTCTGTTTCCTTCAGTTTGTATTCAAATCAGAGCCAATGAATTTTCAAGAACAAAAAAAAAAAAATCCATAGCATGATAGTAAGGTAGCTATCACTTCTGATCACTTAAAATATTTCACAAAATTGGCTGAAATTATAGGAATTATTCAACATATCCTCTCTCATTTCATGTATATACAACATTGTACAGTAGGAAGTGTTATGCCCTGTTTACAGGTGATGAGACTGAGGAACAGAGGCCTGAAATTACTTTCTCCAGGATGCATAGCTGCCAAATGATAAAGCTAAGAGTTCAGATCACATTTGTTGAATGCTAAAGCCTATGCTCTTACCCAGACCAGCACTGCCTGTCCTAACAAGCTTAAATTCAATGACCAGGTGATTCTAGATGACTGGGTCAAAATTTGAGAATCAGCTGCATAACTTATGTTCCATCTCAGGAACAACTTCACACGATTCTCTAGTGAGGCATCTCTTTGGGGTGGAGACTTACAGTCCATGTGTTTATGTGATTTTTGGTAATGATTTAGAAAAGAACAATGATGAAACCAAATAAACAAAAAATTGGTCTGCTTGTAAGTTTTACATGAAGCCAAGAGACACTTTAAAGCTTAAATATCATGTTTTTTGCTAATTATAAAGTAATGTTAGTTTTGTGTTTTTTTTTAAGATTTTATTTATTTATTTTACAGAGATCACAAGTAGGCAGAGAGGCAGGTAGAGAGAGAGGGGGAAGCAGTCTCCCTGCTGAGCAGACAGCCCAATGTGGGGCTCTATCCCAGGACCCTGGGATTATGACCTGAGCCAAAGGCAGAGGCTTTAACCCACTGAGCCACCCAGGCACCCCCTAGAGTAATATTAGTTTTTATAGGTAACTTAAACAACAGAAAAATAAGTAACAGGGAAAAAAATTATCAGCCAAGACTCCATAATCCAGGAGAAATTTATGTAAATATTCTGCACATTTCCTTCCATAATATGAAATATATATATGGAAGTAGATATTACACTTCCATATATATTATTATATATTATACTATATATAGTATATATTATAGAATATAATATACAATATAGTTTATTTTAATTATGTATTTATATTTATAGGTACAGAATAAGAACATAAATCTTACATATTTGCCTATAAATCTTTGTCCTATATTGACATTTTTATAAGAAAAAATTCTAGAAACGAACTGGGAAAAAAATTGATTTACATTACCAAAATTTCTTTACAGGAAATTTACACCAACTTTTACAGGCCACACCACTATATGAGAGTAATTAATATCTTAAATTAGTGGTTGCCAAGGTATGAAGCACAGATTCCCTTTCAGAGCTAAGACTCTCATGACCCAAGCTGCCAAGAATACTGCTCACCAACAGTTTACACCTGAGTTCCTCCTCAAGGTTAAGCCACCACCCCCTGGGCACTATTTTCTATGACTGGTGTTAGCCTTAAAAATAAAATAACCAGGGGCGCCTGGTTGGCTCAGTTGGTTAGGCGGCTGCCTTTGGCTCAGGTCATCACCCCAGAAACCTGGGATGGAGCCTCAGGTCAGGCTTCTTGCTCAGCAGAGAGTCTGCTTCTCCCCTGCCTGCCAGTCCCCCTGCTTTTGCTTGCTCTCTGTCTCTCTCTCCTGCTCGCTCTGTCAAATAAATTAAAAAAAAAAAAAATCTTAAAAATAAATAAATAAGCCAGGGGTTTATTTTGTTTTTTTGTTTTTTTGGTTTTTTTTACTTATAATCTGAATGTATTTGGGAATAACAAAGGAATTACTATTTGGGACATTTGTAAGTTATGGTGAACCCTAGACAAGTCCTAGGAGACAAAGGGAAAGTTAATTTTTATTAGGTTTCAGGAGAATATTGAGGAGGGTTATTTTAAACAAAAGTTCATTGGAGAACAAGAGTTCATGGTTGTGGTGATTTTTCACTGGTTGCAAGTGATGGTTAATTTGTTGTTGTTCGGGCAGAGAAGGATCTTCCTTTTTTAAAAAGCAGAATATTAGGCTCCATATCAAAAATGTCCTCCCTGGGCACCTGGGTGGCTCAGTTGGTTAAGCGACTGCCTTCCCCTCAGGTGATGATCCTGGAGTCCCACGATGGAGTCCTGCATCGGGCTCCCAGCTCCATGGGGAGTCTGCTTCTCCCTCTGACCTTCTCCCCTCTCATGCTCTCTCTCACTCTCTCTCTCTCTCTCAAATAAATAAATTAATTAAAATCTTAAAAAAAAAATGTCCTCCCTTGTCAAGCTAATTCTTACCTTCCTTCTTACCGTGGGTTATGAAGGCTGCCACCAGTGGTAGATGTGTGAGAGCTCCTCTGGCAAGCTTTTCTGGCTCCATTTTTAAAAAAATTTCCTTTATTGGGGTGCCTGGGTGGCTCAGTGGGTTGAAGCCTCTGCCTTCGGCTCAGGTCATGGTCTCAGGGTCCTGGGATCGAGCCCAGCGTCCGGCTCTCTGCTCAGCGGGGAGCCTGCTTCCTCCTCGCTCTCTCTCCGCCTGCCTCTCTGTCTACTTGTGATCTCAGTATGTCAAATAAATTTTAAAAAATTTTCCTTTATTAATTTTCAGACTGGTTAAGGTATAGGGACAAAGTCCAGACCCCTTGCCTCAATTCAAGACATTTCTAAATGAGCATCCCAGCTTCTGAGGTCCCCACGGGACTGTCTCAGACTGTTGTTAACTGGATAGGGTTCAGATTCTCACTTGACCTAATCCTGCTTCCCCATTCCCTCGCAGGTGTTGTATCAAAAACACTCCTCACTAATCTGCCTTTAAACAAATTTTCTGACACTGTTCCCATTGAAACTGGACTTAAGACATATGGGTTGTTGACATCTCCCCTCCCATGCTGCCCCCCTCCTTTTATGCAAGATTGTTTTCTCTACTGTCTTTTGGCAATGCTTTGTGCTTTTCTTCCCATCATCTTACTTTGTAGAAGTAGATAGTGTGTATTTTTTGACACTTCGAATAAAATGAATTCGTACATTTTACTACCTAAAAATAATTTCTTTTCATTACAATCCCTCAAATACATACAAAAATAAACTAGGAAATATTCATAAAGAATATTTCAGTTAACATTTGGTTAAGTGGCTGCCTTTGCCTCAGATCATGATCCCAGTGTCCTGGGATAGAGCCCCACATCAAGCTCCCTGCTCAGCGGGGAGCCTGGTTCTGCTGCCCCCGCCCTGCCCTTCATGCACTCACGGGTGCACCTGCGCACTCTCTTTCTCTCTGTCTTAAACAAATAAATAAAATATTTAAAAACAAGGTTAGTATGTTCAATATGTATAGTGTTATTGCTAACTAGTAATCAATTACTAACACTTAAATATAGTAATTACCAGAAGTATCTTCCACATATTTAGCTTTAAATGAACCAGTTCCGTTGTACCCAAATTGCAAAATAGGTAGGTGCAGACCTGTGGGTCAAAAGGTAGAGTCTGAACACCCACCGTGCTCCTTCAGCTTCTCTTCTCCCCGTTTTCCCGGTTTCTCAGTGAGTACGATATATCTGTGCCATTTGTGTCCCTAGCCCCCGCTTTTCTGTATCATAGTGAAGGAGTACAAAACGCAATTTGTCTGTTAGGAAAGTAATGGTCCAGTGGCAAGAGCAAATGGAGAACTGAGGATCAGACCAGCAGGTCAGTTGTGATATAATTAATTACAGGCATGTAATTTGGAGTTCAAGCTGATGACCATTTCACTACACAACCCAGAGAGAGAGAGTATGCACAAACTGATGCTGTCCCAGTCATTGGCAAAAAAAGAGATCATTGTGTTTTACTCCACTCACAGGTGTAACTCATAAAAATTATCATCTTAATGGAAAGAACTAACGCAACTTTTCTTCGTTAAATTTTACTTGAAGTTGTTTTTACGAGTTATAAATGGCTAATGCATCAGTGTTCTTTACAGTTAAGGCTGTAGGATTTTATCTTTCCATTCATGAAATAGTATAAAGAAAAATATCCAATTAAGCCACATTTCCTAAATTTTTCTACTCTGTTTAAAAAACATATAGTATCAGTAAAAATAGCTAAAAGAAAAATCAATCATTTAATATCCTCCTAAATTCATTTAACTTTACTGGAGCACATGTATTTGAAAGGAATGAACACTTACATTAAGTAATTTATTCTCATAGTTGGTGTTAACCTAATATGTGTTAGGTTCTGAGTCCAGTTCAATTTATAGGAAAAAAATCCACATTGATACAAGTTAATGATGTATGTTGACTGTACATAAGCAACAATTCCATTTATTGAATTTTTAAATTGTAATGTTTAAAAAATCACAGAATGTTTAAGCGCATGATTTTTCTCGTGCTTTCTCTAATTTTCATTTCTACAGTTCTCATTTCTGAGCCTTTTAATGTTTTAAGTTTTCCCTAAAACTTTCAACATTCTTAGAATTACTCAGTTTATCAACATAGTTTTCTAGTATTTCTCTATGATATTTTTGAGTCAGCATAAAGGTCTCAAAGATATTTTTGAGACAATTCTCACTACAAATAGCATCAGTTTCACATTTTATTCCAACAGTGATTGTGCAGTTTGAATGCCATGCTAAGGAGGCTAGAGTTTACTTCTCTCTCTCTTTTTTTTAAGATTTTATTTATTTATTTGACAAGGATCACAAGTAGGCAGAGAGGCAGGCAAAGAGAGAGGAGGAAGCAGGCTCCCCTCCAAGCAGAGAGCCCAATGCGGGGTTCAATCCCAGGACCCTGGGATCATGACCCAAGCCGAAGGCAGAGGCTTTAACCCACTGAGCCACCCAGGTGCCCCTAGAGTTTACTTCTTTTTTTTTCTTCATTTTTAAAATTTATTTTCAGCGTAACAGTATTCATTGTTTTTGTACCACACCCAGTGCTCCATGCAATCCGTGCCCTCTCTAATATCCACCACCTGGTTCCCCCAACCTCCCACCCCCCCACCTCTTCAAACCCTTCAGATTGTTTTTCAGAGTCCATAGTCTCTCATGGTTCACCTCCCCTTCCTATTTCCCCCAACTCCCTTCTCCTAACTCCCCATGTCCTCCATGCTATTTGTTATGCTCCACAAATAAGTGAGACCATATGATAATTGACTCTCTCTGCTGACTTATATCACTCAGCATAATCTCTTCCAGTCCCGTCCATGTTGCTACAAAAGTTGGGTATTCATCCTTTCTGATGGAGGCATAATACTCCATAGTGTATATGGACCACATCTTCCTTATCCATTTGTCCGTTGAAGGGCATCTTGGTTCTTTCCACAGTTTGGCAACCGTGGCCATTGCTGCTATAAACATTGGGGTACAGATGGCCCTTCTTTTCACTACATCTGTATCTTTGGGGTAAATACCCAGTAGTGCAATTGCAGGGTCATAGGGAAGCTCTATTTTTAATTTCTTGAGGAATCTCCACACTGTTCTCCAAAGTGGCTGCACCAACTTGCATTCCCACCAACAGTGGAAGAGGGTTCCCCTTCCTCCACATCCCCTCCAACACATGTTGTTTCCTGTCTTGCTAATTTTGGCCATTCTAACTGGTGTAAGGTGATATCTCAATGTGGTTTTAATTTGAATCTCCCTGATGGCTAGTGATGATGAACATTTTTTCATGTGTCTGATAGCCATTTGTATGTCTTCATTGGAGAAGTGTCTGTTCATATCTTCTGCCCATTTTTTGATATGATTATCTGTTTTGTGCGTGTTGAGTTTGAGGAGTTCTTTATAGATCCTGGATATCAATCTTTTGTCTGTACTGTCATTTGCAAATATCTTCTCCCATTCCGTGGGTTGCCTCTTTGTTTTCTTGACTGTTTCCTTTGCGTTCCTGATTAAAACACTTCAAAGTATAGGGATAGAGGGAACATTCCTGAACTTCATCAAATCTATCTATGAAAAACCCACAGCAAATATCATCCTCAATGGGAAAAAGCTTGCAGCCTTCCCGTTGAGATCAGGAACACGACAAGGATGCCCACCTTCACCACTCTTGTTCAACATAGTATTAGAAGTCCTAGCAACAGCAATCAGACAACAAAGAGAAATAAAAGGTATCCAAATTGGCAATGAAGAAGTCAAACTCTCTCTCTTCGCAGATGACATGATTCTTTATATGGAAAACCCAAAAGACTCCACCCCCAAACTACTAGAACTCATACAGCAATTCAGTAACGTGGCAGGATACAAAGTCAATGTACAGAAATCAATGGCTTTCTTATACACTAACAATGAAAATACAGAAAGGGAAATTAGAGAATTGATTCCATTTACTATAGCACCAAGAACCATAAGATACCTGGGAATAAACCTAACCAAAGAGGTAAAGGATCTGTACTCGAGGAACTACAGAACACTCATGAAAGAAATTGAAGAAGACACAAAAAGATGGAAGACCATTCCTTGCTCTTGGATCGGAAGAATAAACATTGTTACAATGTCTATACTGCCTAGAGCAATCTATACTTTTAATGCCATTCCAATCAAAATTCCACTGGTATTCTTCAAAGAGCTGGAGCAAATAATCCAAAAATTTGTATGGAACCAGAAGAGACCCCGAATCGCTAAGGAAATGTTGAAAAACAAAAATAAAACTGGGGCATCACGTTACCTGATTTCAAGCTTTACTACAAAGCTGTGATCACCAAGACAGCATGGTACTGGCATAAAAACAGACACATAGACCAGTAGAACAGAGTAGAGAGCCCAGATATGGACCCTCAACTCTATGGTCAGTTAATCTTCGACAAAACAGGAAAAAATATACAGTGGAAAAAAGACAGTCTCTTCAATAAATGGTGCTGGGAAAACTGGGCAGCTATATGTAGAAGAATGAAACTCGACCATTCTCTTACACCGTACACAAAGATAAACTCAAAATGGATAAAAGACCTCAACGTGAGACAGGAATCCATCAGAATCCTAGAGGAGAACATAGGCAGTAACCTCTTCGATATCAGCCACAGCAACTTCTTTCAAGATATGTCTCCAAAGGCAAAGGAAACAAAAGCCAAAATAAACTTTTGGGACTTTATCAAAATCAAAAGCTTCTGCACATCAAAGGAAACAGTCAAGAAAACAAAGAGGCAACCCACGGAATGGGAGTTTACTTCTTAAAATCAGTATGCATGACAAATATATTTGTGTAAGGGAATGGCTTAAGAAATTTTATGCTGAATTTGAAGGCACTAGCAAGACCACTTGAGGAATGAGAAGATGGAAATTAGGAAAACTTCAAATATAAGATATTATATATTTAAATAGACTATTCCAAGATATCACTCCAAGATATTATTCCAAGATACTATTCCAAGTGTGAGTTTGTAAGTTCCTAAACAAAAATTTAAAGAAGAAATTTAAAGGAGTGGACAGCTCTGAAAACTTTGTTATTATTCATCCTTAAAAATGCCCTCATTTTATTGTCATCCCATTCTTTATCCCTTCCTTTCTTCTTTCTTTCTTTCTACAAATAACATTTAATGACTAATATAAGTTAAGTAGTAAATGAGCACCAGGGAAAGAAAATGCATAATTTCTACCTATTCACTCCTTTTCTTTATTAGTTCTCTTTTGTGTTTTTAATAGATTGACTGCATTGTTTTATGTTCTTACCCACTCTTTTAAAAGCTTTCTATGGGGACACCTGGGTGGCTCAGTGGGTTAAGGCCTTTGCCTTTGGCTCAGGTCATGATCCCAGGGTCCTGGGATCAAGCCCCACATTGGGCTCTCTGCTCAGCGGGGAGCCTGCTTCCTCCTCTCTCTCACCTACTTGCGATCTCTGTCTGTCAAATAAATAAATAAAATCTTAATAAAAAAATAAGAGCTTTCTATGTACTCTATTTATATCTACCAGGAGTTTCTTTTGCAGTTGTTTGAAAATATGTTAAAAAAGTGACTTACATAAAAAAGAAAATAACTCAGTATAACTCTATTAAAAGCTAAGAGTGTTACATATCTTTGCTTATTCACCTATATGCTTCTCCAACTTTTTAAATTAAAAGTGTGTTTTAGGGGCACCTGGGTGGGTCAGTCAATTGAACACCCAACTCTTGGTTTTGGCTCAGGTCATGATCTCATGGGTTGTGGGATTCCCCCCATCCCACCCTAGCTCTTGGCTCAGTCAGGAGTCTGAGATTCTCTTCCTCTCCCTCTGCCCCTCCCCTACTTGTGCTCACACGCGCGTGCACGCACACACATACACGCCCTCTCACTCTCCCTGCGTGCACACACACACAAACATGCCCTCTCACTCTCCCTGCATGCACAAACACACATACACGCCCTCTCACTCTCCCTCCCAAATAAATAAATAAATCTTTTAAAAAGTACATTAAAAGTGTGTTTTAGATACAGATACTTATTTCATTGTTTTGAATATGTCTTTGTTTCAGTAATATTTTTTGAGAACTGCAGCACCTTATCATCAGGTTGTAATAATTATCTAAATTATTTTTCACAAAATCAGGACTCCCATTATTTTGTGCCATGACTTTCTTCTAAATAGTGAATTTAATGTTTACACCAATGATATACGCTTATTACAAAATGCTCAAGAAAATCACAACAGAAAACAGAACAACTTGTTACTATTATTCTGTGCTATGACTCTTTAATTTTTTTCCAGTTTTAAGTCTTCAAGTTTGACAAATTCCATCTTTTCATACTTCTTTAAAAAGTTCTGTTAACACTGTCAGCTATGAAATACTTAGGTAAATCTAACAAAGTGAGAACAAGATCTATATGAAAAAACTACAGAACTCTGATGAAAGAAAGTAAAACTCTTACTCAAAATTTTCTGTGCTGTTATTTTGAACTCTTAATTTAGCAGTATGATCAATTGTTTTGTAATTATTTTACACTATGGAAGCATAATTCTGCACCTGAATTAAGATTTTTTTTTAATTTTTTATTTATTTGACAGAGAGAGAGATCATAGGTAGGCAGAGAGGCAGGCAGAGAGAGAGAGAGGAGGAAGCAGGCTCCCCGCTGAGCAGAGAGCCCGATGTAGGGCTCGATCTCAGGACCCTGAGATCATGACCCGAGCCGAAGGCAGAGGCTTAACCCACTGAGCCACCCAGGTGCCCCCTCAATTAAGATTTTATCTGAGAATCTTTCTTGCATAGTTTTTTCTCCTTTATCTTCCACAAACACTACCCTGAAATGACCTGAAATGTATTCTCGTGTAGAAGTTTTTTTATTTGAGTGCTTCTTTATAAAGCTTTGTTTTATTGTCATTCAAAAACATTCCAAAATACTTCCAAATATTTTATCTTTGACTTTGTCCTGAATGAGGTGAAATACCAGTTTGAATACACAAATCCTATTTAATTTCAAAAAAGTTGAATCCGTGTTACCTAGATATTATTTTTTATTTGTTTTCATTTCTCCTTAGAACGTTTTCTCTTATGTCTCTTTCCAATATTTAAAATGATCTGCCATCTGATTTATCTGTTTGTCTTTTTCCTTTGCAAATTTGGAGAACTTTTCAATGGTCAGTGATTTGATTTTCCTTAATATAAATTTCACTTTGTATTGGTTCCAGTGGGGATTTAATTTTGTCTTTTCATCTGTTGGGATTCTTGCAGTCTTTCATAATTATGTCAAATTCCTGTTGCAGCTCATTCTGAAAGCATCTTTTCATCTGTTTGACTTTTCAACTGATCTTTAGAAATTTCCATTTCAATGTCTTCTGTCCTAATAATTATTGGCTCCTATTTTTTATAGGTGAAGCCATTCTTAATTCCACTGACAATACAAATAAAAATGTTGCCAATGTTTCCTTCTACATTTTGCAGTGGATTTTTTTTAGGGCTGTGCTCTTCTTCAATTGTTCTTGGTAGTTACCTATTCATCCACTCCCTCGATGGGGTGTTTTCTCAAAGGCACTTATTTCCTTTCTCTCTTTTCCTTTTCCTTCTTTCTCTCTTCCTTCCTTCTCTTTTCCCTCCCTTCCTTCCTTCCCTTTTTCCTTTTTATTTGTCCATTCTCAGTGTTACTAATAAAAACATTTACCTTTGTTTTAGGGTTTTATTCAATTTCATTTTTCTGGTACTAAGGAATTCGGACCCAATCAAGTATACATGGACGTGTTAAGAATCACATTTCTTAAAATGAAGGAAATTGATACTTTTCTTTTTATTTATCTCAGAGTAAAAAGATATTTGTGCAAAGTATGTTTTTTACTAATACTGGTTCTATGAGTCAAATGACTGACAGTAGACTATCTCTAAAATAATTTCCAATATGTAGTTAGGTAGTACTGATTTTATAATAAAAATCCAGGATGTTCTTTGGTGAAATATGTACCCATGTATTCATTTTGGTCAAGGTTTCTACCTAGTAAAGAATAAAAGTCCTTCCAGATAGTTGCTTTTGATTAACTAATAAGATTTCATATTATGAGTTCTTTTGCTTTAAGTTTACCCAGATATTTATTAGGATGTTGAGAATAATAGATGGTAGCTAGACTTATCATAGAGATCATTTTGTTATGTCTAAAAATATCAAATCACTATTATGTATACCTTAAACTAGTAAGATATTATATGTTAATTATATTTCAACAACAAAAAAGATTAGATTTGTTGTATAGTGTACATAATAAGGAAAAAAGTTAAAATTCTAAGAAAACACAATATCAGTGTATGCAACTAAAGGAAGGAACTCTAAGGAAAAAACACAAAGAAAGAGAAAAATGGGAAAATAGTGTCTTTAAAACCAAAGGAAGAGAGATATTTTGATAAGTGAATCAATGTCCAAGAGTGCAGTTGACATAGAGACAAAATGAAATAAGGATAAAGCATCTGTGGAGTTGGTCAATTAATGCATGAACAACATTGTTAAGTAATGGCTATGAAAAGATACCAAGAAATAGAGTATGTAAAGGTAATGAAACTTAGAGGTTTGGTTCTTTCTCCTTCCCCCACCCCCTCTTCTCCTGATCTTCCTCCTCCTCTTTCACTTTACTCCTTCCCCTTCTCATTTTGAAATTGAGGTAAAGTACACATGACCTTAATTTTTACAGATGAAACCCTAGAGTGGAAAAAGAGAGTCTGCTGAGGAAATGAGGTCTCAAAATAATGGTGGAAGATTAGGTTCACAACATAAGTAGGGGTCTTACCTGTGAACAGTAAAGGGGACACCTCTTTTTCAAGAAGTATAAGGATATAGGTGAGGATGCTTTCAGGTTCCTAATTATAGCAGAGCACAGGAGGGTTCCAGTTGGAATTATTTATCTTCAATATTTTGAAGACATATTGAGAGTCACCATAGCATTAAGAGTTGATGCTAAATCTAGCTAAGGACTGAAGGATAATGCCAGAATTGCATTCTTTTTTTTTTTTTAACTATAATCTTTTTTTTTCTCTTTTTTCTTCTTTTTATTATTAAATTTTTTAATTTTTTTATAAACATATAATGTATTTTTATCCCCAGGGGTACAGATCTGTGAATCACCAGGTTTACACACTTCACAGCACTCACCATAGCACATACCCTCCCCAATGTCCATAACCCCACCACCCTCTCCCAACCCCCCTACCCCCACCAACCCTCAGTTTGTTTTGTGAGATTAAGAGTCTCTTATGGTTTGTCTCCCTCCCGATCCCATCTTGTTTCATTTATTCTTTTCCTAACCCCCAACCCCCCCCCCCACGTTGCATCTCCACTTCCTCATATCCGGGAGATCATATGATAATTGTCTTTCTCCAATTGACTTATTTCGCTAAGCATAATACCCTCTAGTTCCGTCCATGTCATCACAAATGGCAAGATTTCATTTCTTTTGATGGCTGCATAGTATTCCATTGTGTATATATACCACATCTTCTTTATCCATTCATCTGTTGATGGACATCTAGGTTCTTTCCATAGTTTGGATATTATAGACATTGCTGCTATAAACATTTGGGTGCATGTGCCCCTTCGGATCACTACATTTGCACAGAGTTGCATTCTTAAGAGTTTTTTATTGTATAGAGACTTTTATAATAAGCTGCTTATATTTATTTAGTTCAATCATCCCATAATTCTTTGTCATCTAAGAAAGTGTCTAGTAATGGGGCACCTCGGTGGCTCAGTGGGTTGAGCCTCTGCCTTCAGCTCGGGTCGTGATCTCAGGGTCCTGGGATCGAGCCCCACATTGGGCTCTCTGCACAGCAGGGAGCCTGCTTCTCCCTCTCTCTCTGCCTGCCTCTCTGCCTACTTGTGATCTCTCTCTTTCTCTGTTGAATAAATCAATAAATTCTTAAAAAAAAAAAAGAAAAGAAAGTGTCTAGTAATGACCCCCCTCGATATTAGAGAGAAAGAAAAATGGAAAGAAAGATAAATATAATAGGAGGAAGGGGGGAAAAGGACAAGGTAGATCATAAAGGGCTGTTAGAGACATTTGTTCCCAAAACAACTGCATCAATATCAATGACATAATTCTTTCATTATGAAGTTTATTTCTATGTGTTTGGTAAGTATTAGTAGAGCAAATTTTTTATCCTTCATTTATTTCCTTTCATCTAAACTACAGGAGCAAAGCCTGTAGGAAGGAATTTTGATTTCTAATTGAATAAGAAAATTCCTTCGAGGGAGAAAGGTGTGTCTCTTGTAGTTCTTATAATATTCTTATAAAGTATGCACATAGAAGATCTTACATACATCTTACATAGAACCTTCAAAGAATCTAAGGGGAAAACAATGAAATAGTGACACAATCAGGGAAATTAATCTTGACTGAAACTTGACTTGCAGTCAGACTGAAGCTTAAAATCTGGGGTTAATTTTCACAGTGTCACCTTCTAAGACAATAAGAGGGTTTCTATCAATATACTCACAGGGCCAAATATTTTATGTAAAACTTGCAAAAGTCAGATATTTTAATTGCTATTGGTTAAAACACTATTGCTTTCCACTCTGACTTTCTCACATCAGTTGGCATTGAAGTGGCCAGAGACATTTTTTAGGTTCCTGTTGAGAGTTGGAAATACTCAATTTTCACTGCCATTTGTAATGACTATTTAGAAAGTTTCAATACAATAATGAGAAGTTGCTAACTCCTTATTTGGATATTTGTAAAAAATTTTTCTTTTATCATTTAAAAAATGATTATTAACAACTACAAAGGCCCAATAGAAATAACAAAGTGCAAAACAAAAATGATGAATCCGAACACTTAAGTTGATAAAAAAGTATTCTGACATAAAGGAACAAATTGCTATAAACCATGGCAATATAACAGAGACATAAAGGAGGATAATGAAATGAAGAATAATAGAAAACCCCAAACTGAAAATCATAATTAAAATTTACATGAGAAATAAAGGAGAAAAATCTATTTAAAATATTAAAGAGTAACATAATGATACATGTTTAAGTTATATCATTTAGGGAAAGGAAAATACATGTGTAGAATAAAGTCTAAGGATCTATGTAAGCATGTTAGATATCACACAGAAAGCTGAGCGTTTAAAACGATGATATGCAGATGTCTGGGTGGCTCAGTCTGTTGAGTGTCCAACTCTTGATTTTGACTCAGGTCATGGTCTCAGAGTCCTAAGTTGGAGCCCTGTGTGGGGCTCACACTGGGTGTGGAACTTAATTAAGATTCTCTCTCTTCCTTCCCCCCCCACCCCCCACCTCATGTGCTCACTTGAGCAATCTCTCTCTCACAACAAAATAGAATAAAATAATGATATACAAAAGCACAATGGAAGAAAGCTGTCCAGAAAACTAAAAAATAAATGAAAGCATGGAACCAGATTTCTAGACAGATAGTAAAACACACTTATGTCTTTGCCTTGACTAAATAGTTAACACAGAAATTGTATATATCCTAGCATATGGGGGTGAAACAAAAACGTGGAAAGGGATAGAAATCATCTGGACTTCAAGTACATACTCTATGACACCAGGTTCTACAGACAAGGAGAAAGGCAGGCAAAGTTCATGGCAAGCTTTTAAATATAAAATGTAAGTCTGCTGGTGGAACAAGATGCAAATGGATGCTTCTCAAATGTGAAAGAATATGAAAATCATTAAAACACAAATTTTTGGTCTTTTCTCCATAGATTCTAGATTCATAATTGTGGAGCGGAGTTCCATGAATTTGCATTTTTCCCAAGCTCCCAAATGATGCTAATGTTGCTTGTCTGCTCTGTGAACCATACTTTGAGTGGCACTGATTTAGACTTTAATTTTTATTCTAGAAGCTTAGATTTGTACTGCCAGCATAGATTGGATCCATAATTAGATTTAGTCAATAGTAAAATAAAATTTGATGATACAATGTATTTGCTTCTCTTGTTGGCATTCAATAAAGAGAACAAAAGTGTTCAGTTGTAACACACGTTAGGAAATTAACATCCTCATATAATATTAGTGTTATTTCTTGAATCCCTAGTATCAATTTGGATTATTAGCCTTAAATATAAACACATACTTGGATCTAACACTTCTACTTCTGTGCAGGTTTCTTAAGAAATAATCAAACATGTGATCAGTAATATATACACAATTATTAATCCCAGGAGATTACTTAAGAACTAAAAATCCAAAATTTGCTGATCTAAATTCTGTGTGGTTAGTTTCTTTTCTGCTGAAAAAAGATTCCTTTGTGATTTCTTCTTTCTAGATGGAAGTTTATATTACTGACTTTATATTTCTGCTCTTCTAATATGTGTATGAAATGTTATAAATTTTCCTCTAAACACATTTTTTTGCTGTCTCTCAAAAATTTTGAGAAGTTGTACTTTTATTTTCATTTAGTTCAAAATATTTTTAAGTTTCTCTTAAGACTTCTTTGACCCACGTGTTATTTAGAAGTGTGCTGTTTAATCTCCGAGTATTTGGGGGCTTTCTAGCTAGCTTTCTGTTATTGATTTCTAGTTTAATTCCATGGAGAGTAACTTTGTTTGGCTTCTATTCTTTTACATTTCTATTCTTTTAATTTTTTCTATTTCTATTTTTAAAAATTATCTTTATTCTTATAAAATGTTTAAAGTTTTATGGCCCAGAATGTTGTCTATCTTGGTGAATGTTCTGTATATGTTTGAGAAGATTGTATTCTGCTTTTGTGAAGTTAAGTATTCAATAAATATTGATTAGATCCACATAATTGATGGTACTGTTCAGTTAAAATGTATCCTTACTTATTTTCTGTCCACCGCATACATCAATTACTGATGGAGATCTGTTGAAGTCTCCAACTATAATAGTGGATTTACCTATTTTTCCTTTCAGTGCTATCAGTTTTTACCTCATGTATTTTGACACTCCACTGCTTGGCATGCACATCTTAAGGACTGGTATGTCTTCTTGAGAAAAGACCCCCCTTTCATTCCTAGTCCCTTGTAAATTTCCAAAGTAATATTTTCCAATTTTCTCTCCTCTCTATCGTATCAATTATACATTTTCCTTTTTTCCATTTTTGATGATTGTCCTATAGTTCACAGAACACATTTATATCAACCCAAGTCATTTTTCAAAAAACACTGTACTGTTGCATGAGTAGTACAAGTACTTTATAGCACAGTATCCTCAATTCCTTTTCCTGCTCTAATAACATTGCTGTAATTCATTCCACTCATCCATAAGCTAAATTCACTGAATACATTGTTGCTATTATTATTTATTATTTATTCCTTTTCTACCATTCTCTTTCTTTAAAGAAACGTCCAATTGCATTCTTATCTTTGCTCCACTATTCCCCCTCCCCCAGCTTTTTTCAAAACTTTCTCTTGGGATTTTTCTGCAGTGTGAAATGTTTTACTATGTGAAGCAACACTTGGTGTTTTCTGAGGTTCTGAAATCTGTGATTTGGTGTCTGTCATTAGTTTTAGAAAATTCTTTGCCATTATTACTTCCAACATTTCCTTTGTTCCTTTCTTTCTTCTTCTGTAATTCTCATTTTATATGTTTTACCTTTTATAAATGTCCCATAGTTCCTGGATACTCTGTTCCATCTTTTTCATCTTTTTTTTTCCTGTATGCCTTTCTATTTTAGACATTTCTGTTGCCATTTCTCTAATCATTAAATTCTTTTCTCAACTGTGTCAATTTCTTGATGAGCCCATCAAAGACATTTTTCATTTCTTGTACAGTCATTTTTATTTCTAGAATTTCCTTTTGATTCCATCTCTCTACTTATACGACCTATCTGCTTTTACATGTCATCTACTTTTTTCGTTATAACCTTTAGCATATTAATCATAGTTATTTTAGATTCCTATTATATAATTAATTTTAAGTCTGGTTCCGCTAGAAATTTCTGCAATAGCTGCCCTATCTGAATCTTGTTCTGATGTTTGATCTATCTCTTCAAACTATGTTTTTAAAATGTGGTTTTTGTCTCTTGCCACGAACTATGAATTTTTTGAAAGTTGGACATGATAAACAGGTAAAAGGAACTGAAGTAAATGGGCCTTTAGTATGAAATTTTGTGTTTATCTGGCTAGGGGCTAGACCGTGTATACTATTATCTGTAACTGTACTGTCTGAAAGTAAAGTTTCCTCTGGTGCTCTTATTTTTGTCTCTTTGGATTTCTCTAGAGACTTCTTAAATAAGGTCTGAGATATGCAGTTCTTTCAGCTGTAATCCTCTGCAATTATGCTGGAGCCCTATTGATGTGATTATAAGCTGTATTGGGAACAAAAGTGTTCCATAGCCCATCAAGTCTGAGTCTTTTAATGAGTCCATGCTGGTTAAGTCCTTGCTAAGAATACAATACTATGGACGCATTTCAAAACAGTTACTCTCCTCTCCTATTCCGGAAACATGATATATATATATTTTTAATTTTCATTGTGAGAATCTGATACGATACCTGGAGATAAAACTCATGAAAATGTGGGGGTCCTCCTTCCTTCTCCTCACCCCCATGATTGGATTTCCTTAGGGTTTTTTAACTCACAGGCTCTCTGTATTGAGCAGCCAAAATGTGTCAATTACAGTTTAAGTTTTAGGACTCCAGTACTGGTTTTAGCAGTGCTTCATGATCCTGGGCTTCTGTTTAGGTATCCACTTCCGCATCTACAATTTTTGGAGTGGCTGTTTTCCCTATGACCTCAATTCTCTGCTCAGGCAATTGATTACTTTCTCCTTTCCGCCTCTGGTATATTTATTAGTAAGTCCTATCGGGGTTTTCACATTTGATGTTCCCTGGAACACTTGTTTCCAGTTATTCCCATGGCAGTCACATTTCCATTATTTAGGTCTTTGTTCAAATGATAGATTAATCCTTTATCATCATAGATTGAATACCATGAAGAAATCTCTTCATAGATTTCCTTCCTGACTACCTAATCCAAAATGGTCTTACCAATTCTGACCCATGCTATATCCATAGAACAGAGGAGTAGTTTTTCAGCAGATATTTATGAGTAAAGGCATATTGTCTTTCAGAGAAAAGTGTGTATCAAAAAATGTATTTCTGTAGCTGTCAAGTATCATCTGTATGTATATCCTATGTTTAAAATCTAAAAGCAGTTTTTTTTAATTTTTTATTCTTTATAAACATAAACATATAATATATTTTTATCCCCAGGGGTACAGATCTGTGAATCACCAGGTTTACACACTTCACAGCACTCACCATAGCACATACCCTCCCCAATGTCCATAACCCCACGCCCCTCTCCCAAACCCCCTCCCCCCAGCAACCCTCAGTTTGTTTTGTGAGATTAAGAGTCACTTATGGTTTGTCTCCCTCCCAATCCCACCTTGTTTCATTTATTCTTTTCCTACCCCCTTAACCCCCCATGTTTCATCTCCACTTCCTCATATCAGGGAGATCATATGATAGTTATCTTTTTCCGATTGACTTATTTCGCTAAGCATAATACCCTCTAGTTCCATCCACATCGTCGCAAATGGCAAGATTTCATTTCTTTTGATGGCTGCATAGTATTCCATTGTGTATATATACCACATCTTCTTTATCCATTCATCTGTTGATGGACATCTAGGTTCTTTCAATAGTTTGGCTATTGTAGACATTGCTGCTATAAACATTTGGGTGCATGTGCCCCTTCGGATCACTACATTTGTATCTTTAGGGTAAATACCCAGCAGTGCAATTGCTGGGTCATAGGGTAGTTCTATTTTCAACATTTTTGAGGAACCTCCATGCTGTTTTCCAGAGTGGTTGCACCAACTTGCATTCCCACCAACAGTGTAGGAGGGTTCCTCTTTCTCTGCATCCTCGCCAGCATCTGTCATTTCCTGACTTGTTAATTTTAGCCATTCTGACTGGTGTGAGGTGGTATCTCATTATGGTTTTGATTTGTATTTCCCTGATGCCGAGTGATGTGGAGCACTTTTTCATGTGTCTGTTGGCCATCTGGATGTCTTCTTTGCAGAAATGTCTATTCATGTCTTCTGCCCATTTCTTGATTGGATTCTTTGTTCTTTGGGTGTTGAGTTTGCTAAGTTCTTTATAGATTTTGGACACTAGCCCTTTATCTGATATGTCGTTTGCAAATATCTTCTCCCATTCTGTCAGTTGTCTTTTGGTTTTGTTAACTGTTTCCTTTGCTGTGCAAAAGTTTTGATCTAAAAGCAGTTTCTTAAGTAAACTTTTCCATAAGGAAAGAGAAATGCATCAAGATGATATATTTTCAAGGTTCACTATAATGTTATTTTATTTAATATTTATGCATTTAAGGGCCAACTGTATTTTCATTATTTTCTAGAAATTAAAAATACTTTTATTTCAGTAGATTTTTTGTTTCTACTTATAAGCTCTACACTCTGTTCCATGTGCTAAGGATCTAGCGGTGAATAAAGCAGGCAAGTTCCTCAGCTCTCTGGAAATCAGTAAGATAGGAGTAAAAAAAGAAGATTGCTGTCGTTTGGAAGCCAAGCGCAGAGAATGTATCCAAGGGGAGTGATCAACTGTGTGAAATTCCCTTGAAAGGTTAATTAATATGAGGACTGAGGACAGAAGATTGGATTTTGCTAACTGGAGGAATGATTTCAAGTTGATAGAGTCCAGACTTTGAAGTGATATAAACCTAGATTTGAAAATGTCATGTACCTTTATTCAAATTGCTTGTGTTCTCTGAACCTAGAATTCTGAAGATGATAAAATAAAAAATCATATTGCCTACCTCACTGATTTCTTCAAAGAATTAAAGGCAATAATGAAGATGAAGAGTCTAATAAAGTAGCACATGATAGACCCTAGATAAGTGTTATCTCTTATGAGTTATTAAGTTAGAAATTAGAAATTTGAAACACCAATTTCAAAATTGAGGGGTTTTGTCTCTTTGTTTTTAAATTGTAGTGATAAAACTGCAAGATCACTGACAATGAATTTTATTCTGTAAGTTGCTGTTCCAGTTAACCAACTGGAAGTCCATTCCTTTGACAAAATATTATGTTTTTAAATTCCTGATAGAACTTTGGTTGGAGTATTTCAATGTTTGTACGTTGAATTTATTTAAAATTTTGTATTCCATATTGGCTCTCTTTAGTATCAGTGCTTTGTGCCCCACTGCCGACTCCTTTGCATCATGTTTTCCTTAATAACTAGTTTTTCAGAGAAAGATCAAAAGATTATTTCCTAAGTAAGCATATCAAACACAATGTTCAATTTCTAATTGTATATTTTGCTACCTCAAACTAGATTTAGATCTTTCAGATTTTGCCCAGTAACTATATGATTGATGCTCAAATATTTCATATCTTTTCAGCATAACTGCTGCAACCAACTGAATATTTAAAGGCCATTTTTGAAATTCATTTACAGAAACACTTACTTAATGCATACATATTTGTAGAGGTGAAGAAATATCTGAAATTTGAAAAACAGTTACATACAAATTAAAGACAATTTTTCCTATGACTTTCCAGTGAACATTTTATCTATTCTTCTAAAAACACAACAAAACAACATCTAATTCCGTGTAACTCTTTTATTTCTGAAAGAACTAAATTGTATAATATTTTACCATACATTATGCTAGGCACAGAGACATCGTCTGTTGAAAAGGGACTGTTTTGTTATGAACAGAGCTAATAATAATAAAGACATTACTGAAACACCTATATTTCCTAGAATGAATTTTGATCTTTAGCCACAAAGTCCTGATACCAGATGAAAATAGAAACAAAGATAAAACTATCTCCCTAACCCAGCTTTCTTCTCTTCCTGAAGGACAATGGCTCCTCCCAATGGAGAGACTTGCAACTGAAAAAATGATAAGCTTCATTTTTATACTTGCTATAAGATGAACAGCTATTGCTAATTTCAGCATAATGTTGGAAGTTAGGGAATCTTCTACTGGGCTCATTTGATTTTGTTACATATTAATTACGTAAAGGAAGCAATGAATCCTCTTGGCCAACAATCTGAACATGTGCATTAAATGAAACAGAAAGCAAGATAGTATTTTTTGCCAACTTTGAATGTAGCATAATTGAACTTAAAAACATCTAGGTTCATTAAAATTACCCACTGGCTTTTGTCACGGACAAAACAATTCTCCACAAATCAGGGGAAAATTAAAGTAAAAAGCACTTTTTCGATTTGGCAACATCTTGAGTGTTTAGCAGTCTGTGAAGGATTGCTTTAGTTGAGAAATAGATGAGAAGATGATGCATGTGTGATTAAGAATCTTTTTCACACAAATAAGCAATTATTATGGACTTGGAAACTTTGTTAGTTTTTTTGTTTGAGAAGATTGTTAAGTCATAGTCATTTTTACTAACATCTGCTAGTTTCATTTATACTCCCCAAGGACATAGTTATAAGTAGAAATTTAAAGAATTCAGCAAGAAGCTTAAAAAACATTTTGAGTATGATTCATTTTCCTTTAGGGAAACCTAAATTTTCTGAATTTTTAGAATGAGAATCACATATATTAAATATTATCCTGGCTTTTCACCAGTAATAAATGTCAGCTTTGTTGTTATTCTTTTTTGGTGTCTTGGTTCATGTTCTTTTTCTATATTTGCAGAATAATCTTTTCTTCTACTTTCTTTAAATACTATCATATGCTATACATAGATGGAAACAGAAATTATTTTCAATTTTGATTGATAGCTAGAAACAATTGTCTTATGAGAAGCTTTCAAATCAATTCTTTAAGAATATGTCTCTTAAATTGCCTTTATTTTTATAGTGCAGCTGCCCTAATCCAATCTCTCCACCTCTCATTCAAATGTAGATCATTCAAAAGACTCTTTATTGGTATACTTGCCTGTAGTAGCTGTCATGAGAGCTATTTCAGAGTTATAGTATATTTACCCCTGTCATTATATTTACCCCTAAAGTTATCACTTAATATAAATAAGCTTCCTCCTTTATACTTACATTTTAAGTTCTAATTATATTAGAGACCTTTAAAATCCATGTTTTTTGTTAAGACCAGAGATTACATAATCAAATTAATTTGAATAATAATATTTACACATGATACATTTTTGTGTCAAAGTAAGATTTTAATTTATTCTCTCATCTAGCAACTATTATTGAAAGTATTGCAATGGATTCACCAATATTGGGGGAAGGATGTCATTTTGAAGAAAAGATAAAATAATTGCAAGCAATGAAGAAATAGGCAGTTGACCCTCATTACTTGTGAATTTCATTATTATGCATTCACTTACTCACTGAAATTTATTTGGAATCCCAAAATCTATACTGATTGAGCATTCATAGTCATCCCACTCTTGGACATGCACATGCTCACTGTAGCAAAAAAAAAAAAAAAAAAAAAAAAAAATTGAGTCACCTGATGCACATTCCCAGCTCAGATCAAATAAGGCATTGCTCTGACATCTTGTTTCAGCTTTCATGATGTAAAAAGTGGTCTTTTCATGCTCTATTTAGTGCCACATTTGTCACATTTATGTGCTTTCTCTTGGTGATTTCACTGTTTAAATGGTTCTTAAGCTTAGTGTTGAAGTGTTGTCCATTGTCTCTAAGTTCAAAAAGGCTATGATGTGCCATATGGAAAACATAGGTCTGTTAAATGAGTTTAATTCAGTCACGAGGTATAGTGCTGTTGGCCATGAGTTCAGTGTGAATGAATATGCAATATACATTAAATAAGATGTCTTGAAACAGAAACACACATAAAACAAGATTATCTCTTGATCAGTTAAGGAAATGTTATGACCAGAGGCTCCCAGAAGCCTCACTCTATATTTTACTTTTATTTCACCAAGAAACAAAGATTCATTGTTTGCAGTGACTTTATAGAACATAACTGCCACTAATAATGACAATTGACTATAAATTTCTTATAGTGAAGTACATACCATAAGACTGCTGTGGTATTTAAAACAAGAAACAATTGGGGGTGCCTGGACGGCTCAGTTAGTTAAGTGTCTGCCTCAGGCTCAGGTCACAATCCCATGGTCCTGGGATGGAGCCCCACATTAGGCTCCTTGCTCAACAGGGAGCCTGCTTCTCCTTCTCCCTCTGCTGCTCCCCCTGCTTGTATTCTTTCTCTGGCACATAAGTAAATAAATAAATAATCTTAAAAAAATAAATAATTTCTGGGATAGGTTCATAAAAGTATGTTCTTAAGGAAAGTAAGTTTTGAGGCTGATCTTGAAACTGTTGGATAGACAGAGTGAAGACTCCTGGGGGAAAAGGGAATAGCAGAGGAAAAAGCAAAGAAGTGGGATTGGCCAAGATGTGTTGGATGTTGTTGGGTGGCTGGATCAGGATTCCAAGAATGTGGTTGGATGAGTGGAAGTACTAGAATCTAATGATAAAAGGCACTGAGTAGTGAGCTGAGAACCTTTCCTTTCCTTTAACATGCAAAAGTTATCATGAGACCTAGGGTAAAAGAAAACTTTTTTAGAATTCTGATATGTTTAGACTTATCTCTATACTATATAAAATGCTATCAATGGACTAACATGTCTGTGGCATCCATAACAAATCAGTTCGATATTTACTGCAGTAGTTTTTAGATCCAGATATAAATAAATTTAATACCTTGAACCTATACTCTGAATTAACTTTCTTTTCTAATGGATTAATATTTATTGATAAAGATTCTTAATAATACAAATTGCTTTCCCCACAGTACTTATCCAATAACAATATAAATATGGAGTGAATATTAATATTAATCCTCCTCATTTTTTTATCTGTTTTATTAATGATTTTTCTAAATTGTCTTTCAAGTCCATGCAGAATTGATATTTTGGAGGTTTTTTGGTTGACTTTTTTGAGAAGATTAAATATTTTTATTACATTGCAGGAGAAGCTAACCAAATTGCTTCAATTAAAAGTTAACATTTGCTACATTTTCTTCTGTTTTATTCTATTTGCATGTCTTAAATTAATTAATTCTTTAAAGATTTATATTATTAATTTAGAAAATAAGATGTAGAGAAGCCATATCTTAGGACAAGCTGTGTTTCTCTGTGATTCATTACTAAAAGTACCATCTGGAAACATGAAAAGAAAAATCTATTCCCTAAACTCCAATGAAAGCATGATTATCTACTCCATGTGAAGAGAGATTTGGGAGGCCTTTTCTAAATGTGCATTTCAAAGATTGAGGAATTGTCTATCCCACTGAAGAGCAGAAACAACACCGAGGGCATGGCAAAGTTAAATGAATTCCAATTACTAAAAGCAAACATATAAACATCTGTAATTCTAATGGCCATAATAAATCTTAGCTGTTGAAAAAAGAGAAAAGTTCTAGCTGGCTTGATAATTGGATCAATTTTTCACTTATGGGCTGTCAATTACTTGACATTTTAATGCATGCCAAATACAGCTAAAAGTATTTTAATTAGAATAACGTTGCAAAAACTAACCCTACAGCTTTAATTGTGGTTTTGAAGCACAAAATGCGCTTCTGAATACCTATTTACTGAGCAGAAGTTAATTAAAAGCATAGTTTTATATTGAACGTGCACTGGGCAGAGCGAGGAAAATAATTGGCAATTAGGAATATGTAAGAGTCCACTCTATAAAGCTAAGCACGCTTGCCACAAACTTGAAACAAGTTGAGAATTTCATTATTTTGAGTAGTATCAGAAGTTTTAACAATGACAACAGAAGTTTTCACTCTGTTAACAAGTTATATTTATATGATAATTTATTATTTTCAAGCTACCAGAGCATAAATGATTTTATTTGGTTATATGAAATGCTGAGGTTGTTTTGAGGGTCTCGGCAAATAACACCTCCCTTTTTTAATCTGAGTTATGAACCAATTGAGCACTAACTCAGACAAAAGGTAAAGAAAACATCTCCTCTATGTGTAATAAAACTAGTATGAAGACATAGTGTGAAGCTCAAATGGGACCACTCACTTCCTATGGCTAGGCGTAGAACAACCAAATTACATACTGCTTTGTTCACCAGCAACCCCCGCCGCCCCACCCCCAGGACTTTATAAAACTGGAAGAACTTCCTTTCCCAGGACTTGGAAGGCAGAACGTTAAGCTTGTATATAGTGTGGTGGTGGCTCTTTTAGCAAGGCTCAATAAAGAAAGAGTGCATTTCCAGAGAACATTTTGCCCAAACAACAAATGCTTCAGTCATGTTCAGCAGCCCCACACTGATCCAGAGCAGAGAAAAAAGGATAAAATGGCTCCCATTTAGAGCCATTTCTAGCTTACCCTCACTCAATCAAGAATCATGAATTAATGACAATTAACCAGCATCAAGGAAGCCGAATCCACTGGTGAAAGAAATAAGGGCAGGGAAGAGCCTGGGGATATTTGGAGGAAAATAGCCTTTGCATGGGAACCAGATCAGTGGGAAAGAGGACTCTCCTAATGTAAAGCATCTACGAAAGTTAGTCTTTGAGAAGTAAAGAACTGATGTTCCACAAGTGGCATAATTAAGATCAGAACTGAACTGCTGAACTATAAGTCTAATACTCTACTGTATGTTGCTGCATCTTTGTCTTATGTCTATATTCTTTATTTTAATTTTTGTTTTGTTTTGATTTGTTTTGTTTCAGCTTTGGCCATTGGGAACCTTTTCAGTTGGCTCCTATGACCTTTTGACATAGCCCCTCACCATCATTGTGGGTCTTTTTTTTTTTTTTTTTTAGTCATTTCTTAGCTTCATGCCCCTACCAGATGCTCTAGGCTCTGTAACTTAACCAAGATATTTCAAGAGACAGAGTTATCCTTACTATCTTCAACAATGGATCAAGTATCTAAATTGCTTTTTAAACTATTTGTGTATGACCAGAGGTATTTTAGTACTTAGGTTATGTATCAACATTTCGTACACTCTGATAATTAACTATTTAACATCAATTTTATTCAGCTGATTTGTGATTGCCTACACTGACCCTAAAATTGTTATTTGCACAAGAACACATTAACGCAAACATATACATCCAGTTGATTATTTAAAGACTTCATTTATTTATTTGACAGAGAGATCACAAGCAGGCAGAGAGGCAGGCAGAAAGAGAGGGGGAAGTAGGCTCCCCACTGAGCAGAGAGCACGCCTGGGCTTGAGGACCCCGAGACCACCAACCAAGCCAAAGGCAGAGGCTCAACCCATTGAGTCACCCCCTCAGTTGATTATTTAAATCCTCAGGACAGCCAAAGGACTTGAATAGGCATTTTTCCAAAGAAGATACATGACAGCAGATATGTGAAAAAGCACTCAACATAACTAACCATCAGAGAAATGCAAATCAAAACCACAATGATATACCACCTCCCAGCTGTTAAAATGGCTACTATAAAACAAACAAAACACGAGAGAAAAAATGTTGGCTAGGACATGGAGAAAAAGGAAACTTTCTGCGCTGTTGATAATACTGTAGATTTGTTCAGCTACTACGGGTAATAATATGGAGTTCCTTCAAAGTTAAAAACAGAACCACCAAGTGATCCAGTAATCTCACTTTAGGGTATATATTGAGAGAAAATGGAATCACTATCTTGAAGAGATGTCTGCACTCCCATGTTCATTACAGCATTATTCACAATAGCCATGACATAGAAACAACCTAAGTGTCTGTCAATGGAATAATGGATAAAGAAAATGTGATATATAGATACACATAGATCTAAAAAATGAAATATTATTCAGTTACAAGAAAAAAAGGAAATCCTGCCAATTGTGACAGCTTGGATGAAACTTGAGGGCATTATGCTAAGTGAAATGTCAGACAGAGAAAGACAAGTACTGTATGATCTCACTTAGATGTAGAATCTAAAAGTCTGAACTCAGAAACTGAGAACAGACTGATCGTTGCAATGACTGGAAGGTGAAGGAAATGGGGAGATGTTGATCAAAGGGCACAAACTTTCAGCTGTAAGATATAAGTTCTAAGGATCCAATGTATAGCATGTTGACTATCATTCACCATACTGTATCATATACTTGAAATTTGCTAAGAGAGTTAAACTGAAATGTTCTCAAGACACACACACAAAGGTAATTGTGTGAGGTGATAGTTGTGTTAACTAACCTTACTGTGGCAATCATTTCCTAATACATAAATATATCAAACACACAACGTGATGATTGGAAACAACTTACACAATGCTTTTATTATCTCAATAAAAATGGGAAAATCCTCAAGACATAAGATATAAGACATGATAGTGTTTAGGGTGGGAGACAGTAGGGGAAGGAAGGAAATCCACATTCTAAGAGAAGGGGCCTAGGGAGCAATCATGAGGACACATGGCACTTTGATTGGAAGCTTTTAGGTCCTGTTTCTGCAAAGCTTATTTCTTCAAGTGTGAAGCCATTTTCCTGGAACTATTTGTATCAGAACTAATACAGACTTAGGCAGGAGACATTTGAATTAGAACCCAACATTCTCACTTATTATGAAGTCTGATGTTATGCCTCTCACTGTGACTCCTGTGTTGATGTCCAGCCAAGTCTTAGTCATTGCCTCATAGACTTCTGGTACGAAGAAACTTGCCCTCCCTCTCTATCTTAACAACGTGATACGGGTACAGTTCCTCCTACACTGGCACAGCAACTTACTCTTATCATTGGCAATCTCCTTGCCTTGAACCAGGTTAACTGGGACTCTGATTCCCATTGAGGGAAATGATACCTGACTCTAAATTTCACTGCATCCGTTGTCCAATTCCCTCTATTAAGATTCTTCAAGCTAGAGTGCCTGGATGGCTCAGTGGGTTAAAGCCTCTGCCTTCGGCTCAGGTCATGATCCCAGGGTCCTGGGATTGAGCCCTGCATCAGGCTCTCTGCTCAGCAGGGAGCCTGCTTCCCTTCCTCTCTCTGCCTGTGTATCTGCCTACTTGTGATCTTTCTCTGTGTCAAATAAATAAATAAATAATCTTAAAAAAAAAAAAAAAAAGATTCTCCAAGCTAGCTATCTGCCAATTTATTGTCATGTACTTTGGAAAACTTGTGTTGCTGAAAAATATGCTTCTCTTTCCTTCTTCCCCCGGATCACATGGAAGGTGTTGGTTTATTAAGCTTAAAGCAGACATTTTAACTTTAATAGATGATTCCAAAATTCTGAAAAGTCTTCAAATAACAGTGGGTGCATAGAGTGTAGAATCCATTTCTGAATCCCCTTTTTAAATCACAGCTCTTGTCCCCGCGTGTAATTCTGCAAACCTGGCATTCTTTTACACACACTTATTTGCTACTCTCAGTCCACATGATTTGGTGAAATAGAACCTCTCATGCCCAGAGGTTGACCTTGATTTATCTCTATGTGAATGAGTACATCCTATTTCTGGCTAGTGATTATATTTCAGAGATACGGATATGGGAAAAATAAAGAAATAGGACGTGATGATCTCTTTCCTGGAAAATTTCAGAAAAATGAAACACCAGCATTTGATTAGATGGTAGGTAGATAAAAGGCTTGTTTCTACAGCAAAAAAACTTGCCAATACCAAGTAGGCAAAACTACAAGAGTATGAGGAAGAAACGATGTTGAAGAAATCTTTGGAGCCCCCCAATCCAACTGCACTTGAAGCTAGCTCTACTCCCTGAACTTTTAAATGCATGAGCTAATAAAATTCTTTTTGCCAGTCACTGATATCTGGTAAAGCAGGCAAAATAGTGTGAAAGTTATTGGAATTGAAATAAGATAAACCTGGATCTAATTTTGCTGTTATCAAGTTATATGAATTTACTCCAGTTGCTAAACCTTTGCAAGTGTAAAATAAATACCCAGCTTACTCAAGATTTTACCTCACTTAATCATTAGTATTCTTGCACTGACGTTGTTTAAGACAGTTTGGTTATTAGAGTGATAGTCTTTTAAGAGACAATTTAAAAATAGGTAACTGAATAATTGATTTAGACTAGTGACTTCAAGTTGAAGCTTTACTAAATTTTTAATTAGTCATACATTTTATTTATTGCATATATAACATTGTTTTTTCTTTCTTCAATTCTTGATTTTTTTGGTTGAGGTATATTTGACATATGGTATTTGTTTTATAACATTATAACAATATAATGATTTGATGCTTGTATGTATTACAAAATGATCACCACCATAAGTCTAGTTAACATCTGTCACCACACATAGTTGCAAATTTCTTTCTTGTGATGAGAACTTTAAAGATCCACTCTTGTAGCTACTTTCAAATATGCAATGCAGTATGCATCATGCTGCACATTATATTCCCAATATTCAGAATTTTTTTTAATCTAGAGAGCCTACATATTTTGAAAAAAAATCTAATATAGTAAATTTAGAATTTCATTGTTTAAAGTTTGATTAAGTTTAGGAAAAGAAATAATTATTTAAAATTCCTCAGAAATTATTATTAAAATCCAATAAATTTAGAAATACAATTAAAATTCATAGAATAAATTTAAGGCACAGAGGAAACTATATTTTAAATTTTAACAGTCTTAATATTCAGTTTTAAACAAAAATAATTCTTCTAAATTGCCCTTTTATGTATGTAAAATCACCCCTAAATGTATCAAAAAAGTTCACATCAGTGTCATCCACATGTTTATCTATAAATATCCCTTTAGTGACAGTAAAATGACCAAAGTATGTCTGATGCATCATTTTTCCTTTTACCCATTTTATGTTAATAGGTAACACACTTACATGGTACAAATGAAAAATAAAATCTATCTTAAGAAATATAATGGAAAATACATTCTTCTTTCAACTACTTATCCCAAAACACAACTCCTTTCCCCAAAGATAGTGTTATCAGTTGATTGCTCATCCTACATCCTCCATAGATACTCTGTACATACACATCTTCTGTTTATACAAATAAGACCATGTTATACATTTTTTACACCTCACATTTTTTACTTAATTATATCTTAAAGATCTTTCCATGTTTGTACACATGGGTCACCTTATTTTAAAAATGCCTATCAGTATTTCATTGTTCATTTTTATCATTATTTAGCTAATGAATTTCCTACAGGTAGCTAGTTAGGTTTATTTTACCTTCTTTGCTATCACAAATAACATTTCAGTGACTATCTGGTGTACAGTATTTTCTATTTTTTTTATTTATTTTCAGCATAACAGTATTCATTGTTTTTGTACCACACCCAGTGCTCCATGCAATCCGTGCCCTCTCTAATACCCACCACCTGGTTCCCCCAACCTCCCACCCCCCCACCTCTTCAAACCCTTCAGATTGTTTTTCAGAGTCCATAGTCTCTCATTTTCACCTCCCCTTCCAATTTCCCCCAACTCCCTTCTCCTAACTCCCCATGTCCTCCATGCTATTTGTTATGCTCCACAAATAAGTGAGACCATATGATAATTGACTCTCTCTGCTTGACTTATTTCACTCAGCATAATCTCTTCCAGTCCCGTCCATGTTGCTACAAAAGTTGGGTATTCATCCTTTCTGATGGAGGCCTAATACTCCATAGTGTATATGGACCACATCTTCCTTATCCATTTGTCCGTTGAAGGGCATCTTGGTTCTTTCCACAGTTTGGCAACCGTGGCCATTGCTGCTATAAACATTGGGGTACAGATGGCCCTTCTTTTCACTACATCTGTACCTTTGCGGTAAATACCCAGTAGTGCAATTGCAGGGTCATAGGGAAGCTCTATTTTTAATTTCTTGAGGAATCTCCACACTGTTCTCCAAAGTGGCTGCACCAACTTGCATTCCCACCAACAGTGGAAGAGGGTTCCCCTTTCTCCACATCCCCTCCAACACATGTTGTTTCCTGTCTTGCTAATTTTGGCCATTCTAACTGGTGTAAGGTGATATCTCAATGTGGTTTTAATTTGAATCTCCTTGATGGCTAGTGATGATGAACATTTTTTCATGTGTCTGATAGCCATTTGTATGTCTTCATTGGAGAAGTGTCTGTTCATATCTTCTGCCCATTTTTTGATATGATTATCTGTTTTGTGCGTGTTGAGTTTGAGGAGTTCTTTATAGATCCTGGATATCAATCTTTTGTCTGTACTGTCATTTGCAAATATCTTCTCCCATTCCGTGGGTTGCCTCTTTGTTTTCTTGACTGTTTCCTTTGATGTGCAGAAGCTTTTGATTTTGATGAAGACCCAAAAGTTTATTTTGGCTTTTGTTTCCTTTGCCTTTGGAGACATATCTTGAAAGAAGTTGCTGTGGCTGATATCGAAGAGATTACTGCCTATGTTCTCCTCTAGGATTCTGATGGATTCCTGTCTCACGTTGAGGTCTTTTATCCATTTTGAGTTTATCTTTGTGTACGGTGTAAGAGAATGGTCGAGTTTCATTCTTCTACATATAGCTGCCCAGTTTTCCCAGCACCATTTATTGAAGAGACTGTCTTTTTTCCACTGTATATTTTTTCCTGTTTTGTCAAAGATTAACTGACCATAGAGTTGAGGGTCCATATCTGGGCTCTCTACTCTGTTCTACTGGTCTATGTGTCTGTTTTTATGCCAGTACCATGCTGTCTTGGTGATCACAGCTTTGTAGTAAAGCTTGAAATCAGGTAACATGATGCCCCCAGTTTTATTTTTGTGCACAGTATTTTCATACACATTCATGCACATGCAGATAATTAATACTTAGAAGAAAAAATGGTAATAGATATGACCATTTTTCATTTTGAAAAACTGTCTAATTTTCCTCCATAGAAATTATTACAATTTATAATCCCACCAACTCCCATGAGCTACAAATAAGATGATATTTTTAAGAAGTTTTAACCAAATTCCCTGTAATATTAATTGATTATCATAAGTCCCCCTACTATATTTGGTTTATATAAAAATGAAAAAATCAATATTAAAACTAGTAATAACTGCTGAGGGGCTACCACATTACAGGTTGATAAACATTACAGGTTTATATTTCTTTACTGTCACAATAATCCTTTACAATGAATAGTAGTCTCACTTATGTTTTATAGATAAAAAAATAGGAGCACCTGCATGGCTCAGTTGGCTAAACATCTGGCTTTGGCTCAGGTTATGATCCCAGGGTCCTGGGAGTGAGTCTCTGCATCCTCCCTGCTCAACAGGGAGTTTGCTTCTCCCTCTCCCTCTACCTCCTCCCTGGCTCATGCTCTGTCTCTCTGTCTCTCTCTCAAATAAATAAACAAGATATTTAAAAAAAATTGAGGCGATGGAGAAATTTCCACAATCACACAGGTAAAAGGTGGTGAAGACTGTAGCCAGTTCTTCAGCTATGCTGTCTACCTAATAAACAAACTGAGAAAAATAGGTTCCCAATATGCTTAAGGTGATACTAGCCTGAATAGTTGGTATGCTGAAAAATGGATCAAGAAATGGAAAGATAGGGTATTAGCACGAATAAATATTTTTCAGAGACCATTCTAAGGTGTTAATGATTGTTATATAGAAAACTAAAATAAAAGATACAGGACTGAAGAAATTTTTAAGAATGGAAGCTGTAGGGCACCTAGGTGGTTCACTTGGTTAAGTGACTGCCTTTGGCTCAGGTCGTGATCCTGGAGTCCTGGGATCAAGTCCAGCATCAGGCTCCCAGTTCCATGGGGAGTCTGCTTCTCTCTCTGATCTTCTCCCTGTTCTCCCCTCATGCTCTCTCTCACTGTCTCTCTCTCAAATAAATAAATAAAATCTTTTTTTATTAAAAATGGAAGCTGTAAAAATGATCTTGGTTACATTCTTAATATGTTTTCAGGTGATAACTCTTTGTAGTGCTTATATAAACTGAAAATTATTTTATACAGTGATGCTCAGAGAGATGGAATGGCTTAAACCTATAGAAGTTCACTTTAATCTTCATGAAATCAAATCCTTCTGTTTGAACTTGGCATAAACTAAAAAGTTAGTTGAGGTAGTTTTTAGGCAGTATTTTACAGTTATTTGACTGGAATAATAGAATAAAGCAGTATTTTATGTAGGTACAACTAAGACAAACATTGGATATATTTGCTCTTCAACACGTGTATGCTAATGGAAGCAATTTTACATTTTGTTGACAAGTAATAATTTCAAGAGGAGTTTAAATTCATTAAAATGAAATTGGCAACTTGTCTAATTTGATACCATTTTATGCAAATATTGTTAGTAATAAAAGAGAGGTATGGAAAATGCAATTTGGAAAACAAAGCTGTTTCTAAGTGCAATATTTGTCAAACCTCTTTGGAATTGAACAGTTCTGAGACTGAGTAATTGTGCATGAGTGACTGGGAACACATAAATTCAATAAATAATTGGTTGGCTCTAGAAATGATTAAGTAAGCAGATACCAATTTTATCATTTATTTTGGCATTGCTAAGAAAGGAAGGGGACTACATGTTGATGTATAGGAATAAACATTAACTACAAAGTATCTGATTTGGTCTTAGTAAAGTACAAACCTTAAAAAATTAAATTCGAAATCAATATTTCTCTAATAGATTGTAATATTTTATGAAAGTCAAAAAACTTCTGTAGAAATTTTATACATGTGTTCATAGACTTACATTTTTATTTATATCGTTATCATTTTGCTTCAGCTTTTATGTAAATTCTAGTTGGTTAACATATTGTGTAATATTGGTTTCGGGAGCAGAATTTAATGTTTCATCACTTACATATAACACCAGTGCTCATCACAACCAATGCTCTCCTTAATACCCATCACTCATTTAGCCCATCCCCCCACTCACCTCCATCCATTAACCCTCTGTTTGTTCTGTATAGTTAAGAGTCTCTACTAAATCCCTAACAGACACATGTAAAGATGCTCAACATCACCCATCATCAGGAAAATACAAATCAAAACCATGATGAGATACCACCTCATACCTGTCAGAATGGCTAAAATTAACACAGGAAACAACAGATGTTGGCAAGGATGTGGAGAAAAGGGACCTCTCCTACACTGTTGGGAAAGCAAACTGGTGTAGCCACTCTGGAAAACAGTATGGAAGTTCCTCAAAAAGTTAGAAATAGAACTACCCTATGACCCAGAAATTGCACTACAAGGTATTTATCAAAAGGATAAAAAAATAGTGATTCAGAGGAGTCAAGATGGCGGAGAAGTAGCAGGCTGAGACTACTTCAGGTAGCGGGAGATCAGCTAGATAGCTTATCTAAAGATTGCAAACACCTACAAATCCAACGGGAGAGCGAAGAGAAGAAGAACAGCAATTCTAGAAACAGAAAATCAACCACTTTCTGCAAGGTAGGACTGGCGGAGAAGTGAATCCAAAGCGACGGGAAGATAGACCGCGGGGGGAGGGGCTGGCTCCCGGCAAGCGGCGGAGCAATGGAGCACAAAATCGAGACCTTTAAAAGTCTGTTCCGCTGAGGGACATTGCTCCAGAGGCTTAACCGGGGTGAAGCCCACGCGGGGTCAGCGTGGCCTCAGGTCCCGCAGGGTCACAGAAGGATCGGGGGTGTCTGAGTGTCGCAGAGCTTACAGGTATTAGAACGGGGAAGCCGGCTACAGAGACAGAGCCAAGGAGTGAGCTCTAAACTCGGGGTTACCTTGAACCGGTTGCAGGCTCGGTCAGCTCGGAGCACAGCCGGAGGCAGGGTGACGGGAGTAATTGGGCGCTGTTCTCTGAGGGCGCACTGAGGAGTGGGGCCGGGCTCTCGGCTCCTCCGGGCCGGAGACCGGGCGGTCGCAGTCTTCATTCCTGTCCTCCAGAACTCTACGGAAAGCGCTCAGGGAACAAAAGCTCCCGAAAGCAAACCCGAGCGGATTACTCAGCCCTGCCCCTGGTAAGGGCGGTGCAACTCCACCTGGGGCAAAGACACTTGAGAATCACTACAGCAGGCCCCTCCCCCAGAAGATCAACAAGAAACCCAGCCAGGACCAAGTTCACCTACCAAGGAGTGCAGTTTCAATACCAAGGAAAGCAGCGGAATTCCAGAGGAGGAGAAAGCAAAGCCTGAGCTCATGGCTTTCTCCCCATGATTCTTTAGCCTTGCAGTTAATTTTTTTTCTTTTTTTTTTCTTTTTCAATTTTTTTCCTCTTCTTCTGCTAAATTTTTTAAACCTTTACCCCTTTCTTTTTTAACGTTTTTTAACTAGTTTATCTAATATATTTTTTCCTTTTTATATTTTTTCTTTATTCATTTTCTTCTTTTAATTGTTTCATCTTTTTTTCTTTCTTTCTGAACCTCTTTTTATCCCCTTTCTCCCCCCCTCACGATTTGGGATCTCTTCTGAATTGGTTAAAGCATATTTTCCTGGGGTTGTTGCCATCCTTCTGGTATTTTACTTGCTCCTTCATATACTCTTATCTGGACAAAATGACAAGGCGGAAAAATTCACCACAAAAAAAAGAACAAGAGGCAGTACCAAAGGCTAGGGACCTAATCAATACAGACATTGGTAATATGTCAGATCTAGAGTTCAGAATGACGATTCTCAAGGTTCTAGCCAGGCTCGAAAAAGGCATGGAAGATATTAGAGAAACCCTCTCGGAGATATAAAAGCCCTTTCTGGAGAAATAAAAGAACTAAAATCTAACCAAGTTGAAATCAAAAAAGCTATTAATGAGATACAATCAAAAATGGAGGCGCTCACTGCTAGGATAAATGAGGCAGAAGAAAGAATTAGCGATATAGAAGACCAAATGACAGAGAATAAAGAAGCTGAGCAAAAGAGGGACAAACAGCTACTGGACCATGAGGGGAGAATTCGAGAGATAAGTGACACCATAAGACGAAACAACATTAGAATAATTGGGATTCCAGAAGAAGAGGAAACAGAGAGGGGAGCAGAAGGTATATTGGAGAGAATTACTGGAGAGAATTTCCCCAATATGGCAAAGGGAGCAAGCATCAAAATCCAGGAGGTTCAGAGAAACCCCCTCAAAATCAATAAGAATAGGTCCATACCCCGTCACCTAATAGTAAAATTTACAAGTCTTAGTAACAAAGAGAAAATCCTGAAAGCAGCCCGGGAAAAGAAGTCTGTAACATACAATGGTAAAAATATTAGATTGGCAGCAGACTTATCCACAGAGACCTGGCAGGCCAGAAAGAGCTGGCATGATATATTCAGAGCACTAAACGAGAAAAACATGCAGCCAAAAATACTATATCCAGCTAGGCTATCATTGAAAATAGAAGGAGAGATTAAAAGCAAACAAAAACTGACAAACAAACTGAAAGAATTTGTTTCAGGACAAACAAAAACTGAAAGAATTTGCAAACAGCAAACCAGCTCTACAGGAAATATTGAAAAGGGTCATCTAAACAAAGAGAGACCCTAAAAGTAGTAGATCAGAAAGGAACAGAGACAATATACAATAACAGTCACCTTACAGGCAATACAATGGCACTAAATTCATATCTCTCAATACTTACCCTGAATGTTAATGGGCTAAATGCCCCAATCAAAAGACACAGGGTATCAGAATGGATAAAAAAACAAAACCCATCTATATGTTGCTTACAAGAAACTCATTTTAAACCCCAAGACACCTCCAGATTTCAAGTGAGGGGGTGGAAAAGAATTTACCATGCTAATGGACATCAGAAGAAAGCAGGAGTGGCAATCCTTATATCAGATCAATTAGATTTTAAGCCAAAGACTATAATAAGAGATGAGGAAGGACACTATATCATACTCAAAGGATCTGTCCAACAAGAAGATCTAACAATTTTAAATATCTATGCCCCTAACGTGGGAGCAGTCAACTATATAAACCAATTAATAACAAAATCAAAGAAACACATCAACAATAATACAATAATAGTAGGGGACTTTAACACTCCCCTCACTGAAATGGACAGATCATCCAAGCAAAAGATCAACAAGGAAATAAAGGCCTTAAATGACACACTGGACCAGATGGACATCACAGATATATTCAGAACATTTCATCCCAAAGCAACAGAATACACATTCTTCTCTAGTGCACATGGAACATTCTCCAGAATAGATCACATCCTGGGTCCTAAATCAGGTCTCAACCGGTATCAAAAGATTGGGATCATTCCCTGCATGTTTTCAGACCACAATGCTCTGAAGCTAGAACTCAATCACAAGAGGAAATTTGGAAAGAACCCAAATACATGGAGACTAAACAGCATCCTTCTAAAGAATGAATGGGTCAACCAGGAAATTAAAGAAGAATTGAAAAGATTCATGGAAACAAATGATAATGAAAACACAACGGTTCAAAATCTGTGGGACACAACAAAGGCAGTCCTGAGAAGAAAATATATAGCGGTACAAGCCTTTCTCAAGAAACAAGAAAGATCTCAGGTACACAACCTAACCCTACACCTAAAGGAGCTGGAGAAAGAACAAGAAAGAAACCCTAAACCCAGCAGGAGAAGAGAAATCATAAAGATCAGAGCGGAAATCAATGAAATAGAAACCAAAAAAACAATAGAACAAATCAACGAAACTAGGAGCTGGTTCTTTGAAAAAATTAATAAGATTGATAAACCCCTGGCCAGACTTATCAAAAAGAAAAGAGAAAGGACCCAAATAAATAAAATCATGAATGAAAGAGGAGAGATCACAACTAACACCAAAGAAATACAGACAATTATAGGAACATACTATGAGCAACTCTACGCCAGCAAATTTGACAATCTGGAAGAAATGGATGCATTCCTAGAGAAATATAAACTACCACAACTGAACCAGAAAGAAATAGAAAGCCTGAACAGACCCATAACCAGTAAGGAGATTGAAACAGTCATCAAAAATCTCCAAACAAACAAAAGCCCAGGGCTAGACGGCTTCCCGGGGGAATTCTACCAAACATTTAAAGAAGAACTAATTCCTATTCTCCTGAAACTGTTCCAAAAAATAGAAATGGAAGGAAAACTTCCAAACTCATTTTATGAGGCCAGCATCACCTTGATCCCAAAACCAGACAAGGATTCCATCAAAAAAGAGAACTACAGACCAATATCCTTGATGAACACAGATGCAAAAATTCTCACCAAAATACTAGCCAATAGGATTCAACAGTACATTAAAAGGATTATTCACCACGACCAAGTGGGATTTATTCCAGGGCTGCAAGGTTGGTTCAACATCCACAAATCAATCAATGTGATACAACACATTAATAAAAGAAAGAACAAGAACCATATGATACTCTCCATAGATGCTGAAAAAGCATTTGACAAAGTACAGCATCCCTTCCTGATCAAAACTCTTCAAAGTGTAGGGATAGAGGGCACATACCTCAATATTATCAAAGCCATCTATGAAAAACCCACTGCAAATATCATTCTCAATGGAGAAACACTGAAAGCTTTTCCGCTAAGGTCAGGAACACAGCAGGGATGTCCATTATCACTGCTGCTATTCAACATATTACTAGAAGTCCTAGCCTCAGCAATCAGACAACAAAAGGAAATTAAAGGCATCCATATCGACAAAGAAGAAGTCAAACTATCACTCTTCGCAGATGATATGATACTATATGTGGAAAACCCAAAAGACTCCACTCCAAAACTGCTAGAACTTGTACAGGAATTCAGTAAAGTGTCAGGATATAAAATCAATGCCCAGAAATCAGTTGCATTTCTCTACACCAACAACAAGACAGAAGAAAGAGAAATTAAGGAGTCCATCCCATTTACAATTGCACCCAAAACTATAAGATACCTAGGAATAAACCTAACCAAAGAGACTAAGAATCTATACTCAGAAAACTATAAAGTACTCATGAAAGAAATTGAGGAAGACACAAAGAAATGGAAAAATGTTCCATGCTCCTGGATTGGAAGAATAAATATTGTGAAAATGTCTATGCTACCTAAAGCAATCTACACATTTAATGCAATTCCTATCAAAGTACCATCCATTTTCTTCAAAGAAATGGAACAAATAATCCTAAAATTTATATGGAACCAGAAAAGACCTCGAATAGCCAAAGCAATATTGAAAAAGAAAGCCAAAGTCGGTGACATCACAATTCCGTACTTCAAGCTCTATTACAAAGCTGTCATCATCAAGACAGCATGGTACTGGCACAAAAACAGACACATAGATCAATGGAACGAATAGAGAGCCCAGAAATAGACCCTCAACTCTATGGTCAACTAATCTTCGACAAAGCAGGAAAGAACGTCCAATGGAACAAAGACAGCCTCTTCAATAAATGGTGTTGGTAAAATTGGACAGCCACATGCAGAAAAATGAAATTGGATCATTTCCTTACACCACACATGAAAATAGACTCAAAATGGATGAAGGACCTCAAGGTGAGGAAGGAATCCATCCAAATCCTTGAGGAGAACACAGGCAGCAACCTCTTCAACCTCAGCCGCAGCAACATCTTCCTAGGAACATCGCCAAAGCAAGGGAAGCAAGGGCAAAAATGAACTATTGGGATTTTATCAAGATCAAAAGCTTTTGCACAGCAAAGGAAACAGTTAACAAAACCAAAAGACAACTGACAGAATGGGAGAAGATATTTGCAAACGACATATCAGATAAAGGGCTAGTGTCCAAAATCTATAAAGAACTTAGCAAACTCAACAACCAAAGAACAAATAATCCAATCAAGAAATGGGCAGAGGACATGAACAGACATTTTTGCAAAGAAGACATCCAGATGGCCAACAGACACACGAAAAAGTGCTCCATATCACTCGGCATCAGGGAAATACAAATCAAAACCACAATGAGATATCACCTCACACCAGTCAGAATGGCTAAAATTAACAAGTCAGGAAATGACAGATGCTGGCGAGGATGCGGAGAAAGGGGAACCCTCCTACACTATTGGTGGGAATGCAAGCTGGTGCAACCACTCTGGAAAACATCATGGAGGTTCCTCAAAATGTTGAAAATAGAACTACCCTATGACCCAGCAATTGCACTGCTGGGTATTTACCCTAAAGATACAAACGTAGTGATCCGAAGGGCACGTGCACCCGAATGTTTATAGCAGCAATGTCTACAATAGCCAAACTATGGAAAGAACCTAGATGTCCATCAACAGATGAATGGATAAAGAAGATGTGGTATATATACACAATGGAATACTATGCAGCCATCAAAAGAAATGAAATCTTGCCATTTGCAACGATGTGGATGGAACTAGAGGGTATCATGCTTAGCGAAATAAGTCAATCGGAGAAAGACAACTATCATATGATCTCCCTGATATGAGGGAGAGGAGATGCAACATGGGGGGTTAAGGGGGTAGGAGAAGAGTAAATGAAACAAGATGGGATTGGGAGGGAGACAAACCATAAGTGACTCTTAATCTCACAAAACAGAGGGTTGAAGGGGGGAGGGGGGTTGGAAGGGGGGGTGGGATGATGGACATTGGGGAGGGTATGTGCTATGGTGAGTGCTGTGAAGTGTGTAAACCTGGCGATTCACAGACCTGTACCCCTGGGGATAAAAATGTATTATATGTTTATAAAAAATAAAATTTAAAAAAAAAGTGATTCAAAGGGGCACATGCACCCCAGTGTTTATAGCAGTAATGTCCACAATAGCCCAATTAGAGAGAAAGCCCAAATGTCCATCGACTGATGAATGAATAAAGAAGTTCTGGTAGGGGTGCCTGGGTGGCTCAGTGGGTTAAGCCCCTGCCTTCGGCTCAGGTCATGATCTCAGGGTCCTGGGATCAAGCCCCACGTGGGGCTCTCTGCTCAGCAGGGAGCCTGCTTCCCCCCCTCTCTCTCTGCCTGCCTCTCTGCCTACTTGTGATCTCTCTCTCTCTCTGTGTCAAATAAATAAATAGGATATTAAAGAAAAAAAAGAAGTTCTGGTATACATATATAATGCAATATTACTCAGCCATCAAAAGATGGCTTGCCATTTGCAATGACATGGATGAAGCTAGAATGTATGATGTTAAGTGAAATAAGTGAGTTAGACAAATACCATATGATTTCACTCATATGTGGAACATATGAAACAAAACAGATGAGCATAGGAGAAGGAAGAAAAAATAGAGAGGGAGGCAAACCATATTTATATCTTTAAATAAGTGTCCCAAACCATGCAATTATAGAACTAGAATTGGAATTAAAGCCAGAACTCAAGAATATTAAGACATAAACAGAAAAGTTGAGGATGTTGGACTTTGATCTTCTGCAATTACAATACCCAGTAACTGGCTTTGTCTAAATATGGTTGTTTGGAAATGGACTGCTGCTTCTATGGATTTCAGACAGAAGAAACGAACAGAAAGATGTCAGTCTCATCAGATCTGTATAGGAGAATAGATCTTCAGAAATCTGAGGTAAAAACCAATCTAGCTTCTTATTGACCAGCGATGTTCTCTCAGGTTTGCTATATAGATATAACTTGAGAGACAGGATTTTATGTGCAGTTTATCCACACATAATACACAACATATTTAAAGCTGCTCCTCAAAAAGCAGGTCATTGACTTGAAAATACATTGTCTTAATCAGGAATGACTGAAAAATATCCACGTTGTGGGTTTTTTTTTTTTTTTTTGAATACACTATATTTGTTTCTTAGTATCTACCTTAAAATATAAAAACCATCTATTCTTTTTCATTCCAGTGTTTGAATTCATTCGTATGTATAGTTGATGCCTTCTCAATTACAATGATACACATTATAATTTAATTACCAAATGTCTCATGATGTTGATGATACAAAAAGAAAAAAATATAAATACATATTATGAATTCTAATCATTTTACAACAGTTTAATGAAGTCACTCTTCTTCATTAGTCTTCCAGAAATACTTTTTTAAAAAGTTCAGTGTCATTAATTGGTGTTTATTTTTAATTGTTAAAATATCACACTTTTAAGAGTTTTAAAAACTAATGGGACATTTCAAAGTTAAAGATCTACTGTGTAAAGAATCATGCCATCCTCACACTTCTAACACATATTTTAACTAAATGTATCTTCAGGCACAATTTGTTCTTCTCTGAAAATCCTTTCTGTCCTTAATTCCATTGTCTGTCTCTGCCTTAGTTCATCAATCCAAAAATCATGTATTAATTGCCTATTATAGAACAAGCTCTGTGCTAAGTTATAAAGATACAAATATTAATGAAAACAACAATCCTTAACCTAAGCTTCTTGTGTTTCAATTGAGTTAACGAATATATGACCTACAATTTCTAATACTGTGTCAAGTACTATTATGAAATCACAGAAGATGTTCATTTAATGTATCCAGTAGATTCAGGAAAGTATTCTTAATAGAATACAATAGTGCTTGAACTAAGATTTGAAGGATACTTAATGTTAGATAAAATGTGCATGAAAATACATTTCAGAGAGAGGGAATAGCAAAAACCCAAGAGCAGAGGCATGGAATAGTATAAATTGTGCCATGATCATTGTGGGCAGACTGCTTTTACTAGACTATAAAATAAATTCAGAACAAAATGGAGTCAAGACTGAACCATTTTTTTTCATGTTTTTTATGGGCCAAATTTTTAAAGTTTGTTATCTCTTATTTTGCTTCACAAATAAAATGAAAATTTTGTAGAATTATAAAGATACATGGAAGCATATTGTAATTTTGTCTTTAAAAATGTTGCTGCTGTAAATATTATAGGAAAGGCATAATAACATCAACATAACATGAATTATCATTATCCTTTTGGAAATAATTCAGGATGATGAAATAAGCATAATGATGGTATTATTGTCTGGAATTGCTTTGTCATTTTCTTCCCTTTTCTGGCTTTAACCTCAAAGAATCATCAGTGGAGAATGCATACTTCCCTTTTCTTCACATTTCTGGACAAGGGTTTAACACCAGAACAACACTCCTGTTCTCTCATTCACCCCCCGCTCCCCCCCACATTCACCAACCTGAAGTTAGTGCAGTAACTTATCTATCTAAAGGCAAGTGGGGCAATGAATTGACCAGGTATAGCTTGGTGCCCTCTGGTTCTCTGGTTCCTCTTCAGTTCTGACTGCCTATAATAAAAGGTGTTGCCTCAAGTGTGTGTGTGTGTGTGTGTGTGTGTGTGTGTGTGTGTGTGTGTGTGTGAAGCTTGGGATTGTCCAGCTGTACAAGTGACTGGGTTAAGTTAATAAGTAGAATTCAGGGGTCAAGGATTACAAACCCACTTAGACAAAAACTTATGTGTAAAATATAGAGACCATTATTAGTGAAAAATTGATACTGTAATTTCCTTTTGTCTGTCCGTTTCTTGGTTTGTTCCAATCTCAAAGAGATGAGAGGAATACTATGAACCATTCTTCTGGTTTTTTAAAGATTTACTTATTTATTTGAGAGAGATAGAGAGAGGGAGAAAGAGAGAGAAAGGGACAGTAGGTGAGGGAGGGGCAGAGGGAGAGGGAGAGAGAAAATCCCAAGCAGACTTCCTGCTGAGCACAGAGCCCAATGAGGAGCTCAATCTCATGACCCTGAGATCATGGCCTAAGACAAAAACAAGAGTTGGATGTTTAACTGACTGAGCCACCCAAGTGCCCATGAACTGTCCATCTAGAACTCTAACATATAAGATATAATCATGTAATATGTATTCCTAATTAAAACACACACACTTCAGGGTGTGGAGGAAGCTTAATTGTACTTTTTTCCCTCATTACTTCATTTTGTAATACCTGGAATCCAGCTGCTTGTGATGCCAAATAGTCCTTCTGGGCCTCCCTCCCTCAGGCAAAACCATTCTGCTCTATTTTTCATTAAGATACATCTGCAGGGGCGCCTAGGTGGCTCAGAGTGTTAAAGCCTCTGCCTTCGGCTCAGGTCATGATCCCAGGATCCTGGGATCGAGCCCCACATTGGGCTCTTTCCTTGGTAGGGAGCCTGCTTCCTCCTCTCTCTCTCTGCCTGCCTCTCTGCCTACTTGTGATCTCTCTCTGTCCAATAAATAAATAAAATCTAAAAAAAAAAAAAAAAAGATACACCTGCACATTTAATTATCTTGTCTGTGGTAACAAGATAATGAGTGGTCATGGGTTTTTGAGTTACCATAACTGAATAATGCATATAGAGTCTAGCATATGTTCTCTGGTTGGCAAGAGTCTTAATCCATTATATGTGACCCTTAAACTGGAAAATTCACATTAGATGACAAGCTTTGGGGGAAGTTACTTTTGAAAAGATGGGCCCTTTGGTATGTTTAATTGCATCAGGTTGGTAACTAAATATTTCATGTGAACATGTGAGTAAACTTTCGTAGGAACTCATTAGAGGAGGCCTAGGTGATGACAGAGACTAAGACAATGATGGTGTGACAAACACTGTAGGACGTCTCATTCAACACAATATCTTCTTTGACTATCTATAAAAACAGGATAATGAAATGCCAGCCTTCCTGCTTTAGAGAGGTCATGTTATAATGCAGCCAATGAGAGGTCTGCAGAGCTTCCTGGTTATGGCATTCCTTCTCAAGTAATGTTAGAAGGAAGTCTTGTACCCTTTCCCTATAATCTTGTGTGCAGACAAAATGGAGATGCAGAACTCATCTTGTAACAATGAAGTCAGAAATCACATGCTGAAGGTAATTCCCAGTGGACATCCTTGAGCACCATGTGAAAAGAAAAGCCCTATGTTTAATTAAGCCCCTGTTTATTGGGTTTTCTGTTACTAATTAACAGAAATAAAAAGTACATTTCAACTTCATATAGCTGCAGATCTATAGCTGGTGTATTCATTAAAGAATTGGTTAGTGGATGTCATATAACAGAATTTAGGCCTGGACACTACATTTCTAGAAGATGGGATAGCATATGTTATCTAGGGATAACATATCCAGGAAAAATGCCCAGTCATACTATAAGGTCATTACAAAGGCAAAACCTTGCCATTGCCCCTACATAATAGGAACTGGAAATCCACCACAGCTGCCCCAGGAGACCCACGTGCAACAGAGGCCTTATGTTGGTTATTTCCTCCACCTTGCTTCATGCAGGTTCAAGTGCTTGGTGTAACTAGGTTCCCACACCTGCATTCTAGTTGAAAGGATGTTTGGAAAACACACCTTGTGAGTTACCGGCCTCCATTGTTCAAGAAAGTAAACGTAAAAAGCATTGAGATGAGTGGTGAGCGAGCTAATATAAAGTGTATGTAACAAACTGTGCCAAGCTTGATTGGTATTGACTTCCTGGAGGGCTGCTCTGAAGATTGGCCAAACATATGCAGGCTCAGCAAGACAGAGCAGCATGATTCATTAGTGGTATCTGCTGAGCTACAGAGAGGGAGAGTTTGGATATGCCTGCCACTCACTGTTTCATTTCCAGGCAAAGGCAAGAAGCAGCAGCAGCTGGGCAATGACAACTGAGTTGTTGAGACAGATAAATAATCCCAAGGATGGGAGATCTGGAGGACATGTAAGTGCTGTAATTGTCGAACTACTCAGAAGCTGGAGGAACCGAGGTCATGAAGAAAGATGACAATGGAAATAGAGCTAGCCTGGAACAGAGCTACTCAAATTCACGCTCTTCCCCGGAGTTGAGGTTATTTTGGCCTCTGTTTAGTCAATCCTTAATTTACAGGAAAAATGTAACAAACTTGAAGTAAATCATAGCTGTGCATCCATGTTATGCACACCTGTTCCCGAAATCTTATAAAAGATCATATTAAAGATCTTCAAGATCTGCTGGACAGAATGGGCTAAGACACATAGTGTAAGCATGAATCTCTAGAACCGCAAACCTTATCTAACCATTTCATTTTCTATGTGAGGTCTCTATGACCCAGAGGTACACGGTGGCTTATGCAAGGGAAGATGTAGAGAAGTGGTATTTGATATTCAGTCATCTATAGTAAGACGACATTCTGCTAAATACTCTGGATGATACGAAGAATAAATAACAAAGTGTACCGTGATCAAGCAGTTTATGACTAAATGGAGGGGAAAAGACACATAAAGATTGTATTCTCTACAAATTCCAAAGAAAGGGAAGTCACCATGAAATGAAGAATGTGACTGAACCAGATCAGGGTTTTTACTCAATTAGCAGAAACTTGTTCTATCTGAAAAGGAAGAAAATGAGTTTATTTAAAGAATCATTGGAAAGACCAAAGAACAGAATTTTAAGTTAATTGCCAAGAACAACACACAACACCACACTGCAGAACCAATATGTTAAAGAACATTCCTTCAAGCCCTAGACACTACCATTTTCATAAATGTCACCTTCCATCATCTCCGACTGCTCTCACCAGCTGAGAAAAAGAGCTACTCATTTATGAGCTACTGAATCAAGGTTGGCTGTGCAGGAAGTTGAGATCAGGAGTAGCTAGCATTTTTAGTTTCTAGACAAGGAGGATTTTTTTTTTTTTACCTTCTACTGACATTCTTAAAGTAAGGAATTCTCCACACTTAGTTAGAAGATCAAAGGCTAAGTGGCCATACATTTTGAAGGTGTACATCACAAAAAACTACATGGCATAATAATTTTCCCAATAAAAATGATCATGCTAATAATTCAAGCCAAACTTACTCTTCTTCCATGCCATATCTCTAAGAAATGAGAATAATTGTTAGTTATTCCACAAACCCTCACTGTATTAGGAGAGTTATACTGAGATTTTATATTGATTTATTTAAATCAAATATATCTGAATGACTGAGATTGTGTCGATATATACATGAAGAAAAGAAGAGTGAGTATAATTTGGTGTCTTCTCTTAAAAATAACTATATTCTAAAATCAATCTCAAAATCAATATCAATCAACTTGCCGCAAACCAGAGTTCCTGATAATGAGCTAGTGGGTTTTAATCCATTTGTCTCCCAGGGTAAATATCTTTACAGTCAATGCACCTTCTGAAAATGAAGGGGCAAGTATTTCCTTTCCTCTAAACCTAAAACCAAACTCTGTTAAAGGAATCTGTTTTGCATTTTAAACAGATTCTCTTGATACAGCAGGTAACATAAAAGACATTTAGACATTCAAGTCATTTTCTCTTTTCTGCTAATAATGTTTGCTGATATTGACTCCATTCAGCGGGCACATTGGTTCTAATCATTATATTTATATTTTATGATAACCAGCGTGTTACCTAATGACCCTTCATTGAAAAAACAATTCACCTTATTGGAGGAAAATAAGGAGGATAAATCATGCATGGAAACATACAGATGAAAAATAATAACAATACCCAGGAAACTTGTTATTATCCCTAGACTGGTAGTTTAACCTTTAGAGAAAGTAAATAATTTGTTCCTTTCTCCTGTGTGTCTATATCACTTTAGCAGCTTTAAAAAAAAAAGCAGTTCTGTTTCTACTTTCTCATTAGCTTTTCAAGCACAGACATCTGTCACCACACAACTTCCCAGAAGCTGTGGCCAAATTGGATGAAAACCATATCTGAGAATGCATATTTATAAATAAAGACTTGCCCGAGATTCAATAACACTTTGCCTTTATTCTTCTTGTGGAAATTTTATTCTGAAATCGATTGACTTTAAATACAACATTTTTCTTCTGATTATATTATGGTACCGAAAGCTGAAGATGAATAACTTCATTTATAATGAAACTCGTGTAACTCAAAAGGGAAATATTATTTCTCGCTTTTGCTTTTACAAGTCAACATTTTCTTCTTTCCTACCCTTTCAATGACTTGTTTGTATCTTTTTTCTTTTTAAACCACTTGATTGAAATATAATGACATATAAAAGCTATGCATAGTTCATGTATTCAGTCTAATGAGTTTAGAGGTAAATAAACATTCATGAAGCCATCACCACTATTTTTGTTCATTCTCTTTTGCTTTAAAGCCCTTTTCAGTATGAAGTTCTGTGGTTCTCTGATTCTGAGTGTTCAGTATAGACACAGCATTGCATTAGTGCTCAGTATCGACAGTGACAGAACGTCCCAACCTCTGTCCTCAGAGAGCTTGACAGCCAAGAGGGTGAGCAATATTAAAAGTTTAAAATCACATATTTAAAAAGATGGTCTTGCATGTCACAGAATGTGGAATGGGGGCATGGCTGAAATATCCGAAATTTCACTGTGGTAGAACGCCACCATTTGTGCACCAACCACAATGGAGAGTACAAACAGCACAAGCCAAATGAAAAAGTATTATTTTATTTTTTTAACTTCGATCATCCCTTCTCCTGATGCTTTCCTGAGTCAGTGGGAAGGTAAATCAAGTTAAGAGTGCATAAGTAAATAAATAAGTAAATAAAATTGCAAACTCTGCCTTTTCCCCCTTCGTTGATTCTGGTTCCTCTTCAAGTCTGAGCTAATCTTTGGGAAGGAACATTGAACTAAGAGAGGGAATAAGATTTTAACTTTGATTACTTTATACTTTGAGGTAACTTTTTAGTACCCCCATATAACCAGAGAGTTATAATTTGCCAAAAATATCTCAAAGAAGTTGGGAAGGAAGTTAGGCAGTGTTGGAAGAAAATAACAAGTCGTCTTCTGCTTACGCCCTCCACGTTTGGCATATTCAATAACTTATAGGTATCTTTATTTGCCAATTAATTATAAATTCTTTAAAGGCAGGGAGAATTTAATATACAACAGTGTTTAAAACATGGTTTAGCATCTCATATATTATAAGTCATTTCATTTTAATATTCTGAAAAAGAGAATGGATACATTTTAGAACTGAAGTGTGTGTGTGTGTGTGTGTGTGTGTGTGTGTGTGTGTGTGCGTTTCTGTTCTTATTATTGTTTTTCCTGTTCAAGACTTTAAGCCTATAGATCTCTGTATTCATGAAAGAGTCACATGTAAATAAAAATCAACACCAGGCTGCCTGGTGGTTCAATCACAAGGACTCTTGGTTTAGGCTCAGCTTGTGATCTCAGGGTCATGGGTTTGAGCCCCAGGTCCGGCTCTTCGCTCAGCACAGAGGCTAGCTGAGATTCTTTCCCCCCTCCCTCTCCCTTCCTCTCTGCTTCTCCCCCTGCTCTCGCTCTCTCTTTCTCTCTCTCAAAAATAAATAAGTAAATAAATAAAATATTTTTAAAGATTCAATACCTATTATGCTTTAGAGTCTGTTCAGATATGATTGATAGGAATTGAAATCCCATGTTTATTTTATGTAATATACCAAACTACAATGCTCTGAGACCTCTGTTATTTGTTATCATTGCATTAAATGCTTTCTTAAAGATTCCCCAGGGAGTATTGAGTTCCCCAGGACACTGAACTCAACTGACCTTAAGAACAAATCCTTTTTGTTCTCCACTTTCCATTCTGCTTCCTTCTTCAGCCATGACCCTTTTGAGATCATTTTAGTCAATTGTTTTCAACTCTTATTCTCACCTCCAGATGACATAGAAAGATACTGTTTTCCCCAAAATATAATCTTTCTAAACTGAGACAAGGTGTAAATTACAAAGAATATTTATTTTAAATAAATAGACAAAGAAACCTAGAATCCAGGGATGCCTGGGTGGCTCAGTTGTTAAGTGTCTTCCTTCAGCTCAGATCATGATCCCAGGGTCCTAGAATCAACCCCCACATCGGGTTCCTTGCTTGGCAGGAAGCCTGCTTCTCCCTCTCCCACTCCCCCTGCTTATGTTCCCTCTCTCATTGTGTCTCTCTCTGTCAAATAAATAAATAAAATATTTTTTAAAAAAGATGTTTGATTAAAAAAATACCTAGAATCTATTAAAAAAAAAAGTGTGGAAACTCTACTAAAGGACCTAATTACAATTTTTTTATGTGAACCAATGCAGACTCCACTGTTAAGGAGAAAAATTTCAAAAATTAGAGTTTTTATTAATATCTTTTGTTATTTTATTTTTTATTTGCATAGAATTTACCACATAAATCTATGTCAGCCTGTCTTAGCTTTGTTAGCCTACTTTTTGTACCTACAAAACTCTTTAATTTTTTTGAATGTTTGAGGAATACAGATATCCCCCGTTTTTGAAAGTTTGTGTTATGCCACTCACTTTAATGAAAGACCTACATTAGTACCTTTTTTTGGCAACTGAAAGAATTTTGGAGAGGATTTTTCACTTTAATGAAAAGGCAAATGGGGCTCAGCGTTTGTTTTGCAGAGATGTGACAGCGGCACTGTACCCCCTGAGCAGCAAAGGGGCCCCGCCACGCTCCTTCCCTGGAACCACACTCAGCATCTCAGCATCAAGCCAGCATAGCTTTGAACTGTGTCTGTGAACATCTGTGCTGTATCTATATTTATTTTAGGCACCCATTAACAAATATGTGTCCTAAGGTATTAGGAAACCTAAGAGAGGTTATTTTTGGCTCTGGAGGCACTCAAAACATTTTTCAATATAAATTAATGATAATTGCTTCTTCAATATATGCCATTTCAGCTTATGAAAAATTTCATAGAACACTCCACTTTCAAGTAACAGGAGAAACTTGTACCAGCAACCAAATGATCGCTAGATGGCAGCATAATTCAATTCTTATAAAATACATTTCGATGGTTGATTTTCTTCACTTGTTTCAAAAACTCCAAAAACAAAACAGTAACTGAAGTCATGCATTAGTTTATCTAAAATATTAGTTTAGTCTAATTTCCAGTGTATTTATTATGCTCCAAGTAAGAAGGCAACAATCGCTTCAATGGGTACCAGAGGGGAGAGGAATGGGGAGATGGGTTAAACAGGTGATGGGGGTAAAGGAAGGCACTTGTGATGAGCATTGGGTGTTGTATGGAAGCACTGAATCAGTATGTTGTACACCTGAAACTAATATTACGCAGTATGTCAACTAACTGGAGTTTAAATTAAAACTTTTAAAATATTTTATTTATTTGAGAAAGAGAAAGAGAGAAGGGATGAGCAGGGAGAGAGGCAGGGGGAGAGGCAGAAGGAGAAGCAGGCTCCTCGCTCAGCGGGGAGCCCAACATAGGGCTCCATCCCACGACCCTGGGTTCATGACCTGAGCTGAAGGTCAGATGCTTAACTGACTGAGTCACCCAAGTACCCCTAAATTAAAAGTTTTTAAAAAGAAAGTAAAGTATATAATGTTTAGATCTACCAAAGATGTAAACTAGAGTACTTAAGTTTTGGACTCCAACGTGTCTGAATTTAAACCTGGCTGTCTTCTCTTTACTAGTCACAGAACTTAGAAACTTTGCTATGATCTTCTCTATCTTAGTTCCTAAATAATCACTTTGTACTTTGAAGCAGCCTTTTTGTGTGTGTTGTAAGATAATAGTTTTTCCATGGAAGATGACTTCTTTACTAAGTTGTCCTACAATAATTAAACCTCCATGTTATTAACCTTTACAGCATAAACACTGGAATTTAAATAATTATAGTTTTCTTATTTTACAAATATATCATGCATGTAAATATTATTCTTCCACTATCTTCATGCAAATACTGTCTTTAATTTATGTCTCTCTCAATTCTCAGGATTATAGCAACATACAATAGATGCTTGATAAATGCCTGTTATCATGATATGAAAGAAATCATTCATTGTGATGGTGATTGATTTACCTCAGAAATATTAGATCTTTCCTGCTAAAGGGTATATCGAAATAAACTGGATAAAGAATCAGAGACTCAAGTTTTTAATAGACATTTATAAAGTCACACAATCTGTTGAGGCAGATCCAAGATTAGAAACAAATGATCTTTCCGATATACCACATACTGACTCCTGTATTGTTCATGATCATCTACCATGACCCCAGATAGAAACTTTAGACATGATTATTCCCTCCTTCTCCCTGATCCACCAAATTTAATCACAGATTCATGCCAAATATACCTCCAAAAGCTTCCTGAATCCATCTCATTTTATTCATCCCCATTTTCAATATTTACTTAAAACCTTTACTATCTCACTTGTATAATTATAATGGTATCTGAAAAGATCTCCTATTCCTAGCCAGGGATCACTACTATTCTATGACTTCCCTCTTTGAGATATTCTAGCTGGCTCTGATTTAAATGTAAGTGTCAGTCAGCTGGGCCTCTCAAGACCATGATATTTCCAGTTCTGATCATCTTTGAGAAGTGACCCACATGACTTTACAATGGCAGGGAATAAATTGCTATGTGTTAATCCCCACAGTTGAACATACTAGAGTCTAAGCATATGCAGCTCTTTGTCTCGTTAGAGATGCTTTCTATAATTAAAAATTAAAATGAAAGAAAAAAGAAAAGAAGATTGATTCTTTCCTGTCCCTTTGCTGTATAGCTGAAGCTTTAAAGGAAGTTACAGTGTTACCTCACTAACTCAATACCCCTTTCTGCATCTAGTCAGATTATACCTCTCAGACGATAAGACAAAAGTAGGGAGCTAAATTTCATCCTGGGAAAATTGTGTAGGCCAAAAATAAAAGAAACAAACAAACCAAAAAGAATAATTAGACAAAAAAAATAGAAGCCTGGTAGCAGTGTCTCCTGGGTTCATTGTGTTTTGACACACTTCTCTATAGCTCTGTTTTCCTTAGATTGCTACTGGGTGACCACCTCATATGAAGTCAGCCTTTCTAAACAAAAGTTTAAAATAACTGAGCGATACATAACACATATCAAAGCAAAACTTACATGAAAGTTAAACAGGCAAGAAAGACTTTATTCCAGATTATCACAATAGGAGAGGACTAAACTCAACTCTGACAAAAAAAAAGGATAGAGTTTTTAAGAGCTGAGGGACCTGGGGTGGAGGCTCACAGGCCTTCGCCTTCTGTGTTTGCTAATTGGCTTTATCCTAAGGAAAATGCACCTTTCTGATATTTTCATGACAGGAGGTACTTTTACAATTTGGAGCAAGGAAGTTAGGCTCCTGTTGGCAATTTCTTTCTTGGTTATTATATTCCAAGGAGACGTTCACAGATCCTTAAAAAAGACATTCCTGAATTCTAAAACTGGCAAGAGCCTATATCTCAAAGGGGCCGAGGTCAGGAGCCAAGAGTCAGGAAGAAGCCTGCTTAAAATTTCATTAGTCTGAAAGGAACATTAAGGGCTTCTTGTTCGTGTGTGATTATCAATATGCTGTCCAACCAGAAGTCTTGAACACAGATGAAACAAGCTATGTGAGCAAACAAAACAAAACAAAGCAAAAACCTTGAACAAAGAACCATCGGAACAACCTGAATGACAATATGCAGAGTTTAGGGGAATCTCTTCCTCCCTGGGGATATTAAGAACAAATATACAGCCAAACATAACACATGCACCTGTGAAGAATTATTTCAAGGCAAGGGAAGGAAACACCACCTTGGATACTTGGAGGAAAGGTAGGCCCTGCAAATGATTTGCTGAAAGAAACTAAGGAAATTTTACCAAAAAGAGAGTACATCATTATGGTATAAGACACAGTCCCTATAAATAAGAATCAAAATTCATAAAAGGATAATAAAGATATTGAAAGATACAAATAATCTAAAATATAAATTGAAGAATATAGAAAAATATTAATATTCCCTAACAAATTTCACAAGATAAATTTTAAAAAATAGTTTAAAATAAAAAATTATAAAAATTATTAAATTCTGTTTAAAGCCCTATATAAAAGTTAGAAATATTGAAATATATATATCATGATTGTATATATATACCATAAGAAAAAATAAGCATAAATCAGCATTCTCCTGGCCCACTCTCATACCTTTCCTAGTTTTTTAATTCCTTCGAGTTTCTTTCATTTTCTTTTTTTAAATCTCATGAATGTTAGAGAATTTCTTCAATTGTCTCATAATATTTGGCTGCTTTCTCATATTTAATTGCAAATGATGTGGATTAGTAGCTTTGTCAGCCAGTGGCCTTTTTTTATAGGGTCATTTGGATGAGACATTCAGTAATTTCTCCATTAGCAGGTATGCTCTTGAAATGAATCTTCAGTTCTGTCCACCATGAGTTAGGGTGAAGGAAGAGTAGAACGAGGGAACAGAGTTCCAAGTTATCCCTAATCTTGGAGTGAGACTTAACGAGTAAGTATACACATTTTTGTTAAATCTTTGTGTTTTAGCAAGATACTCTCCCTGAGCCCATAATCTCTCCTGTTTGTCTTTTCCAGAAAATAAGCATTCACTCTTCTGCTAGGATAGGTGGGTACAAGGGGAGAATCCGTTTACTCCAAAGATTTTGTGAACTTGCTGAAAGGGTATGGATTTTAGTGAAAAAACTCAAGTATATAAGAAATATCCCATTTCCATAATTTATGAACAGTAGCTTAAAATTCTAAAAATCTATTTTACGATTAGGTTTAACTTTATTGTTAAAACACACATATATAATTATATATTGCAACAGACTAATGTATCTCCCACCCGGGTTAAGATACATTCCTTCCTGTGTTCCTCCTGCGGCACCAATTCTGAATTTTGTGTTTGTCCTTCCTCTATTTCCACCTATATTCTTTCTATTGTTATTTATGTTGCAAATTTATCAAGTATTTGAAATTTATACAAGCAGTATATTGTGTGAATTCCAATAAATTTTTGGTCAATATGATGTTTGTGAGACTCATAGATATTGATAAATGCAGCCTGGCTTATTCACTTTATCATTGTAAACTATTCCATTGTGTGAATATTCTGAATGCACCACAGTGTTCTAGTTCACTGTTGTTAATACATTTAGTTTGCATCTAGATTTTCCCCACACATCGTATTATTACTCAAGCATCCTGACATGAGTGTGCAACAGTATTTTTTAGGGAATGATCCAGCTAAGGAAGTCTCTAGAAGATCAGAGCAGAAATGCTGAGTTACAGAGTAAGAACACTTGGCTATGTGTTGCAAACTGTTTAATTTATAGTCTGGTCAACAGTAGAGATGAGTCTTCACTGCTTCCTATCTTTACTAACACTATTTTTTTTAAAATCTTTTTAAAAAATTTTTTTTATTTTTTTAAATCTTTTTAAATAACATAATGTATTATTTGTTTCAAGGGTACAAGTCTGTGATTCGCCAGTCTTACACAATTCACAGCTCTCACTATAGCACATACCCTCCCCAGTGTCCATCACCCAGCCACCATATCCCTCCCACCGCCCTCCTCTCCAACAACCCTCAGTTTGTTTCCTGAGATTAAGAGTCTCTTATGGTTTGTCTCCCTCCCTAGCTTCATCTTGTTTCATTTTTCCCTCCCTTCCCCTATGATCCTCTGTCTTGTTTCTCAAACTCCTCATATCTGAGAGATCATATAATTGTCTTTCTCTGATTGACTTACTTCTCTTAGCATAATAACCTCTAGTTCCATCCATATTGTACTAACAGTATTTTTAAAACTTTTACTTCTTTTCAATCTAGCGGGTATTGTCAAAGATAAACAAAGTGGGACCGTAGTTTGAGTGGTAAGGACAGATTTTAATCAGTAATATACTATCACAATAGGGAAAAGTCTCCTTCAGGTTTGACCTGAATTCAACTTCAGTCTGTGCAGAGGTGAGTGGGCATTATAAAAGGAGAATGAAGGACCAGAGAGATGGTTAAGTAGGGCCTCAGTAGAGTCAGGGAGGTGAAGCATTTAAGAACAAATGCTTCCAGAAGGCTGGAAGGACAGGTTGGTCCATGTGGAATTCATCTGCTAACTACCGGTACTAGGTGAAGTTAGGCTCTTTCCCTCCCACAGAGACTAGGATCCAGGGGCTCATCTTCATATGTTGGCTTGAACAAGTAGTAAGTTTTTGGGGCAGACTTGAGTTTTCTCGGTCAAGCAGGCACTTTAAGGGTGGGGATAGGTCATTCTAGGGATATGGTCTTGAGCTATTAGACACCATGTTAGAATAATGAACCATGCTTATTTTGGAGTGAGAAGATGCGATCACAGATTTTTCTTCTCCCCTGTGCAACCTTGGGCAGTTCATAAGAACTCTCTGAGCCTCAGATTTGTTATCTATAGAACAGGAATATCAGATGCCTTTCACAACTCACAGAGTAGTACAAAAATCAAATGAAATAGGTATTTGACAAAAAGTAAGTTATCAACCCAAAAATATTTCCAGCAGTAATAGATTATTGATTTTTATAACTACAAATAGACAACTATGAAACAAGGAGCTGGAGAAGAACAAGAAAGAAAAAGTGCTCATTTTGACAAATAAAGCCTGTTTACATGGTGATACGACCGTGATTGACTTAATTTTGTAATTATTTTTCTACTCTCTCACTTTTAGTCCACAGTTTACATATTTAAACTGCATATAATTTATATTTCTGTCAGATTCCCAGCTGGGTGAGATTCTAAGTCCATGTAAATATAAATGACATTCTTTGATATTTACAACTGGAAACTTGAACCTGGTATCATTATCATATGGCTAGATGTTTTCTTCCCAGCCATCTATGGGCCTCAGGTTTGCTGCATATAAGTAAGATCTCACATTTGTGTCTCCCCACAACTGCTGAGACACCAGCTAACTTTTACTCTAAATCTACTTGGTGGACTCTAAGGTCAATATTGTGTATGTATCCATCTCTCGCTAGGGAAGGCAGGTTATCACCATGCAGAATTTTTATATCACAAGAAAATTCTTGTTTTAAATGATTTTTATTTTGATCAGTGATGCTAGGAATCAATATGCCTCCCTCTCCTATCACTTATCACTTGGTAACAAAAGAAAAAGAAAATGTCATGCATTCCCTCATTCCATTCATAGTAAGTAAATTATTTACTAAGTACAACCTTCATGCCAAGCACTGAACCAAGAGCTTTACATATTTACTCATTTTAATTTTGAAATAGATAGGACTACAAGGTCTGATAAAGGTCACATAGATAGTAAGTGTTAGAGACAAATTTTAAATAATGATCTATATGAATCCCAAATCCATTTTCTTCCACACTCCTCTTTAGCATCCCTTTTGTTTGGCAGCCCTAGGAAACTTTTTGGAAAAAGTAATTTCAGTGGCTGCCTGGCACTCTCTTCCTGAAGCCCTCCAAATTTCCCAGCTGAGACCACTTAATTCCCACCTGCAAACTCTATCCCCTCCCAGCAGCTGGGAGCCTCTCTTTAAAAAGCTCTAGGCCAATGACTGATTGTTCAACATTCCATCTTGCTAATTCTGCTGGGTTTCTGTACCTTGGTAAACTTAATTACTGAATTGACAAGGTTCCTTTCCCTCTGTCCCATTAATTGGTGGCTGAAGCCTAATACTGTTCTTTATTCTCACCAATACTTCTGAGGCCCAAAGACCTTCTAAAACAAACAAACAAACAAACAAACAAAAAACCTTTCATCACCTTTTGATGCCTGTTAATTTTCTCCAGATTTATATGGTACTTAAAACTTGTCAGTCTGGATCCTTATAGCTGTGTTTTGTCACTTGTCTGGAAACTCATCCTTTATCCCATGTTAGACTTCCCAACACGACCTGTCTGCCCATCTGGATCATTGCCTGCCCTATTCCCTGAGTCCCAAACTCAACCAGAGAAACTGGATTGTCACCATTGTCTTCTGCCAACTTAGCCTGCAAGACTATCACTTTTATCTTTGGCCCACTTTGTCAGAGACCACATTCCCATTCTGATCATTTACATCTTTATTCAGCTTGCTTCCATTTGCCTTCTTAGTGACAAGTTCTACCTTAAGGCCAACATCCATTTGACCAATAATTTAATTCTGCGCGTTGAATGAGTTATTTCTCCACCTTCTATTTACTTATTATGGTTCTTGGGTAGATACCCAGAAAGCTTGAATAGCGAATTCACGTCAAGTTATAAGCAAAGATGAAATACACACACACACACACACACACACACACACACACACACAATCCTTTGCAGAGGTTTATATTTTCATTTTGTCTTTTGACATAATTTTAAACTTACAGAAAAGTTGCAAGAATAATAAGAAGAACTCTCACACATCTTTTACCCAAATCCACTAATTCTTAATATTTTGACACATTTATTTTCTTTTTCTCTTTAGTTGTGTATGTACATATTTTTTATAGCATACATACATTTTATAGCAGGTTGTGGTCATCTTGCCTTCTGGCCGCAGTATATTTCAATATGTATTTCTCAAGAACAAGGATAATTAATCTCTGACATAATACATTACAGTTCTCAAATTCAGGAATTCTAACACTGATATATTTTTATCTAATTTGTAATCAGTATTCCAGTTTCAAAAATCATTCCAATAATGTCCTTCACAGCCATTTTTTCCAATAGAGAAACTGTGTAAGGTGCTCTCAAGATCATCCCCAGGCTTAATGATTCTAGAAATACTCACAGGATGCATAAAAGCTATTATATTGGGTGCCTGGGTGGCTCAGTGGGTTAAAGCCTCTACCTTCGGCTCAGGTCATGATCCCAGGGTCCTGGGATTGAGCCCCGCATCAGGCTCTGTGCTCAGCAGGGAGCCTGCTTCCCTTCCTCTCTCTCTGCCTGCCTCTCTGCCTACTTGTGATCTCTGTCTGTCAAATAAATAAATAAAATCTTTAAAAAAAAGCTATTATATTCATGGTTATATTTTATTATACTGAAAGGTTACTGAGTAAAATTAGCAAAGGGAAAAGGCACATGGGACAAACTCCAGTAGAAACAAATGCAAACAAATGCAACAAAATACAAGCTTTTTGGTGTCTCCTCCCATTGGAGTCATGTAGCAACACACTTAATTCTCTCAGCAACAACATATGATAACACATGAGAAGTGTTGCCAAGCAAGGATGCTCACCTAAGCTTTGGTGTTCAGGGTTTTATTGGCGGTCAGTCACACAGGCTTGCACCACCTGCTTGGCTGACCTCAGCAATTCACACTCCAGTCTCCTGCCCCATGCCCCAACATACCAGCACAAACAGGTATACACCATAAATCACATTATCAGGTTAAACTTATCTGGTCAAACTGATAGGAGTATGGCCCAAGACTCCAGGCATACAAAAACATTCTCAGCATGCAGACTATTCCAAAATCTCAGAGATTATTTCCCAAGAGCCAACCAACCACCCGTCCTGAAGACAGAACTTTCTTTGGAATGTGCAGTGTGTGAGCAGTCAGGCCTGCAGAGTTAACCCTTTCCCGCCGAAGAATCAATCCAATATCTTATATGATATTTAGTTGCTATGTATCTATTAGTCTTTTAAATCTAGAGCAGTTCTGACTTTCTTTTTTCTTTCACGATAATGAAGACTAAAGACTAATTGTGTTGATAGAGCTTTTCTCAAACTGAGTTTGTCTGAGATTTCCTCATGATTGGATTCTAAGGATGCATTTTTGGCTGGAAAACCATAAAAGTAATGTGTGTGTGTGTGTGTGTGTGTGTGTGTGTGCGTGCGCATGCGCACACACACACATTATATAGGCTACAGGAATGAATCTCCATTAACAGGGTTCAGGTTTCAGTACAAGAACAGTTTATCATGCCATATTCCTGGATTTCTTCAAATGACAAAACTTGGCCTTTTGCTAAGTCAGTCATTATTTTAGATCAACTGTGCCCATTACCTGAATATGCAATTCCTAGACCAAATTTCACTGAAAAGGCTTTTGTGTAGATGGTATCCATTACCTAGGGTGACCATATAATTTATTATCCAAACTGGGGAACTTTGAAATATGTAGCAAGAGAAATATTAATTATCCTGGGACAAGTTAGGTATAAAATGTGAGGTATGATCACCCCATCCATATCAAGGCCATGGCTGAGCATGAATAGTAGTAGCTGAGATTAAATCACTTGGGTGAAAAGTAAGCTTGTTGGTGGCAAAAACAAGTCCCATTTATCTTTATTTCTTCATGGTGAAAAAATTGTTCATATTTTCATATATTTTGGACCCAACACGTTTTGATCAGTTGATTTTTGCACTGGGCTTATAGGAAGATTGTGAGGACAAAATGAGGGATACTTTCTGAAAAACAAGGAAAATACTGTGACAAAAAGAAAGAGGTATTGTAAAGGACACATACAGAAATCAGAACAGTGCTGGTGTATACTTTACAATTTACATAAAGTAAATTCAATTTTCTACAACAAATATAATTATCTGTCATAATTACTACACACACATAGGATGAGTATAATACAATTGCCTGCAACAAACACGTAATACAACCTTAGGAGAGATCACAACCTCAAGGGTAACATTTAATTCCACCCAAATAACTATTGACTTTTTGTAAAGAAGACTGTACAGAACCTTTCACATTTTTTAGCAAATGAAAAAATAGAAAAACTGTCCTTTACAAACTGCTTCCACTGGGCAGGCTCCCTTCTAAGTACTTCACCATCATCAATCGTCAAATGTAGGCATTTTTATTCTTTTTATCTCCACTTTATAAGTGAGGGAACTGAGGCATTAAAAAAAAATCAACTAACTTGCTTCAAAATCATAAAACTCCTTGGTGGTAGAGCTAGAATTCTGTTCTGCTCATTTGGCTCCAGTGGTCTTGGGCCATTAAACACTGGGCATCACCTTTCTATTTATAGCATGCCAAAAGTTAAATTTTACTTTACTGTCCCAAGGCACACAATAAATATAATTCTCTTTTAAACAGTACCCTCATTACTGCCACCAACCTGGCTAACCTATTTATTCATTGTGTCTGTATGGCATATGATTTGAAACTATTTTTAAACCTTCTCCTTTTTTGATACAGGAAAGAATAATGAGTGGACCCCTCTTTTACATTTTCAAAAGAACATGTGTCAACATTATCCTCTGCCTGTTATTGTTTCTCATATTAGTTTCCGCTGTAATGTTAACCAAAGATGAATCAAAGTATTTGGAATTATGGTTTTCTAATTCTATACCTATAATGTTACCCCCAATGTTACCTTTGGTCAAATTCCTACACAGCCCTGATTTCCATTGTGAAATTCATAGTACTTATCTTTTGTTTTGGAAAGAAACAGTAATTAATTTATCATTACTATCAAATTATATCAAAATTTGTATGGTCATCCCCAAAAGATAAGTCATACAATGCAACAGAGGAAGAAAATATGGTGTTTGTAAAAATCCTTGTGACTCTTGGTCCAGAAACTATTCTTGTTTATTTTTAATGCTTCAAATAGAGAACAGAAACTGATCTGCCAAAGAGTAATAAGCTAAATGACTTGTGATTGGATTACATCAAAATTCACCATTTTTGGCCAGTGAGTGTGCAATTCATGCTATGAAGCCATCTCCCAGTCAGGCCTTCAGAGCTGTTCTGTAAACCAGCCAGACACTTCTGTGTCCAATTGTGTAATAAGACTAGAAGAATCCAGAAATTCTCAGACATTCAAAATACCACAGCAGAGTTCTGGAAAGATAGGTAAAATAAATACTGACAGTAAATAGAGAATAACAGTCCTTTGACTTTTTTCTATAACTAGAAGGAAGACTTCACTCTGAAAAGGCAGCTCCATCTAATTCCGACAAGTCTAATGTATCAACTTTGCAAAGGTTATATTTATCATGTGCATACAGAGCACAAAGGGAGTTATTGTTCCTATAGTGGAAACCCATTCTGTTTGCGTGGTACTTATTGCTGTGCAGGTTTCAAATGATCTTAAATATCACTACTAAGAGGGTAAATAAAACCGTTGTTTTGTTTTGACATTTGAATCTGAATCAAGTGTGCTTCTGAAAATCTTATTTCAATTTAAATTTAATTAAAACTTAGCCAGTGGGGAAGTTGAAAACAACATAAAGTAAAGGCAAAAAAAAATCATATATCAAAGGTAATTTTTAAAAAGATAATAGAAAGATAATATATTTTAGGCATTAAAAATAGTTTCTGAGTATACTATATTCTGATGACTATATTCAGATCATTTTTAAAAATCCTTGTATTAATTTTGAGTAACTACAATAATTTGAATTTGTGGAGGTCCTAATCATATGGTTCATATCCAGGATTTTCAAAGAAACAAAGGGTATTCTAAAATCATCCAGGCTAGTATTTTACCCTATGCACTTTGACCCTCCTCCATTAGGTGATAGTGTTCTTTTCTCAAACTTGGCTGCACACTTGAATCAACTGAAGAGCTTTAAAAAATACTTTTACTTGGATCCCATCTCCACTTGGCCTGAAGTTCAGCCTGGATATCAGAATTATTCTTAATTATCCAGAGGTGTTCTAATGTACTACCACAGCTGAGAACAGTTAGCCTGTGAGGACTTCTAAGAACACAGAATAAGATTGACCAGTGATTTCCATATGCGTGTTAGATTATTTTCTTCCAGTTTGTGACCTCAACCAGCACCAGTATGGTGGTGACTCTCAAATATATACACCTCAGCCTCAAACACCTTCTAAACTCTAAACAAATAGTTACAAACTTATACAATCAAACCTTTTCCAGCCCTCTCTTCCACATCTCAGTAACTGGAATCACCTTTCTACTGAGACACCCAAGCCAGAATCCAAGAAGCTCTTGGTACCTTTCTCTTTTCCTCCAACCCTTCATAAATTTGATCCCAAGTTATCTGAATTCTACTTCTCTAACATTTCTTAAATCTATTTACCTCTTCTTTTGGTTCTTTATAGCTGTGAAACCACACCAAAATCCAATGGCTCAAAGCAACAACCATTTATTTGCCCATGATTCTGCAACCTGGTCAGGGCTCCACAGGAAAGACCCATCTTTTTCCATGCACTTCGAGTCTTTCGTATGAATGTATTCAGCTGTGAGCTCAGCGGAAGTGGAACGTCCAAATGGCTTCACTCCCATATCTAGCACCTCCACTGAGGTAACCAGAAAGGCTAACACATCACTTTCTCCACACGGTCTTTCTCTAGGATAGCTGACCACTTTACATGGCGGCCTTAGGTTCCAAAATTACAAAAGGAGCTACCGGTCTCTCAATGCCTAGAACTTGAACTGGGATAGGATCATTTGTACCACATACTGTAGATCACAAGTCACAAGCCTTCCTCAGACTAAAGGGAAGGGAAATTGATGCCATCTACTGATGGCAGGAGATGCATGTATATATGAAGAAAATTTTGCTGGGGGCCATTCTGGGGCTAATCTACCACACTTCATTTCCACTGTTTTGCTTGAGTATTTATCTCTTCTCTTCTTTCTACAAAGCAAATTCCATCTTGAAAACAAGTTGTTGTATTAAAATGTTACCTTTAAAAAAGTCATAATTTGGATCTGCCTTAGTTTTCCACATTCATCTTTTGACCTTCTTCCTTTTTTGTTTTCTCCAATATCATTTGGCCACCTTTTAATTTCTCACATCCTTTCTTTTGAACTGTTGCCTATTTTATAGGATCTTCTCTCCAGCTGGAATACCATCACTACTTTACTTGGCTATGCCATTTTCCTATTCAGGATTTAGCTTTTCTCCTTCGAAAATATTCCCTGACTACCATCAGTATTGATATATGTGCCTCTCCAAAATATGTTATACCATCGCAGAGAAATCCTCATACTTCAACAATAATGCTTATACCACTACTACACTGAAATCATCTGATTTTTTTTTTTTTTTCCCAACTCTCAATTCCTGGGCTTTGCTTGAATCATTTAGAATTTTCAAATGCCAAGCTATAACTGTATTTCTAGACAGTGTCTTCTGCTTCAAAAATCTGTACTTGGCCCTTAAATTGAAGTATTCGATAACAGTGTCATCCATTTCAATTAAAGGAATCTATAAACCATTATAGTTATCCTTCAAGTCTCTTTCCTTTTCAGTTATTCATTTGTTTGTATTTTTCCCCTCTATCCTGAGAAATGTATTCTTTATTCAGCCAAGTTTCCAGCAGGTACCATTCTTTTTCAAATTTAAATCCTAAGATTTAAAAATCATTTCCAGCTGCATACTATATGCTTTTTGCTTCAATTTTATTTTACTGATAGTCATCTATATTTTTTTCATTTATCTAGAGTAGTCACCACATTCTTTGATTTGTCATATTAGGTTCCCCTTTCAAGTTGGTAAATCCATTTAATTAGGTAATAATTGCTTAACCTACTGTATGGGTTCACCTGATTTCTGAGGTCTCTTTTGCAGTTGTAATCTGGCAGCCAGTAGAAAAAACAGTGATCTTTGTTAGATGAGCCAATGTAATGGATAAAAAAATGAGAGATTCACTCCCTGAGACATAACCTAACACCTTTCTCAGTATAACAGAGAGACCAGTTACAAATGAGAGTTGGGCCTCTCCAACTGCAGGACCAGATGTGATTCAAGCCAGGAATGCATTATAACTCCACAGCTACACAGCCCCTCCAGGTGCCAGGAGAATCATATGGGCTCCCAAAAGATAGTCAATAGCAGGTTGGGAAGTGTACCCTCCTCCACTTGCTCTTCAGATGTCAAAAATATTCACCAGCCAAGGCTGCTCTGATAGCTGCAAATAATTGCAGTTATTGCTTTTTATTCTCTCCCTTTCTCCTGGACAACAAATCTCCTCTTCTGTCTTCTTCAGAGAAATTACAAACTTCCAGTGTACATGCAACACTAACAGATTGATTTTGTTTGTGGAGTCCTTCCAGCAAAGTTGAGAATTATAGGGACCTGGCATATCCTTCAGGACTCCGTCTTCTCAGAATGCCCCTAGGACAATGTAAGCCAGAGGGGGACAATGAATGAACAACGTTTGCACAATGGGGTAAACTAAGATATCCTAATAAATATATACACTTCTATGGGGAAGACTATTTTTTCTTGATTTATCATTTTGAAAACATACTTAATGGTTATTTCCAGATCTTTTTAATTGGATTATGCCAGTATGCTAATAAGTAATACAATTAAATCTCTTCTGTAATATTGATAAAATTCATTTTAATGTCTGTTAGTAATCATCAGACAATTCTCTGCTGTACTTCTATGTTTTATTTAATGACAAAATGAATTGTATGCACAGTAGTATATTAAAAAGATGCGATTCTCTGGGTCTTTTTGAAATGTAAATTCTTTGCAAATAAAAGCAGTGAAAAAATATTTCAATGATAGTGTACAATAAAGCTCTCAACTTCTATAAAAGACACAAGGGAAAAATACATCTGCTTTTATTTTCTTTTGATACAAGATGGTAGTGAAGCAATTGAAAAAATTAAGTAGGCATTAAATAAATTTCTGGTTAATACCAATATTTAACTTTGAAAACAAATTTAGCAACTATCTGGCATGTATTTGCTACAAAAAATGAGGCAATTCAGCCTAACATTTCAGAGCACAACATTTGAAGCACTCTGCTTTCAACATCTGAATCCTGCTCAACCACTCGTTCCCTGCATGACCTCAGGGACACCCTTAGACTCTCTGTGCTTCAGCTTCCCTTTCCTTCCCTCTCAAATACAAAAGATGAGTACCTATTTTATAAGTTGTTATGAGGATAAATGTTTTAATATGTGGAAAACACTTAGAATGGCACCTGGCACCTAGCAAAAACTGTGAAAGAGTCCATTTTTCCTCTGCTCTCACATCCTTCATAATGTCCAAGGTCTGTGATTGATTCTATTACTGATATTTCCCAAGTGTCTAGAAGAGTGAACACAGTAGTTAATCAATCGTGTTGGCTAAATGAATGAATGTGCTAGGTAATTCCTATTCTTAATATATATGAAAAGATGATGGTGACATTTTTTTCTACATGAAATATATCATTATGGAAACCGATTATTTATAACTACACAGGCATTTGGTCCGATCAGAACAGAACCACTTTCTAATACATTAATCTCTACTGCCAAATAATTTATTATAAAAAGTTTTAAGTAAAATCGCCTTATAGTAAAATGTTACTCCAGTTCTATGGTGACAAAATTACTTGGTTCATGTTTTGTATGTATATCCATTTTGAAATCCTCTATTATAGATGGCAAATGTTTTTATTAAAATATTATTGAAAAGACCACATTAAGAAATAATTAATTATGTACGTCTATAATCCATCTTATATTAAATGTTACAACTATATCGTTATTTATTACATAAAAAGAATAATTTTCTGCATATTTCATGATATTTCAACTGTTCATTAAAATATTATTTTAGGTTTGATTAGATATTTAAAATATATTTATTTTGGGGCGCCTGGGTGGCTCAGTGGGTTAAGCCTCTGCCTTCGGCTCAGGTCATGATCTCAGGGTCCTGAGATCCAGCCCCGCATTGGCCTCTCTGCTTGGCGGGGAGCCTGCTTCTCCCTCTCTCTCTCTGCCTGCCTCTCTGCCTACTTGTGATCTCTCTCTCTCTCTGTCAAATAAATAAAATCTTTAAAAAATAAATAAATAAATAAATAAATAAAATATATTTATTTTAAATATTTATAATTTTCTAAAACCCTGTATATATGCATTTTATTATAAATCATAAAATGCAAAATGCTGAAGAAGAAAATAAAAATGAACTATAGTCTTCAAACAATTTAAAATATATAATCATATTTTTATAGAACAGATCATTTTCTTCTTCTTTTTTTAAAGATTTTTATTTATTTATTTGACAGACAGAGATCACAAGTAGGCAGAGAGAGGAGGAAGCAGGCCCCTGCTGAGCAGAGCTCGGGAGGGGGGCGTGTCCCCGCCAGACAATGACTTGAGCAGAAGGCAGAGGCTTTAACCTATTGAGCCACCCAGGCCACCCTAGAATAGATCATTTTCTATCTTCAGCTTGTGTGTGTGTGTGTGTGTGTGTGTGTGTGTGTGTGTGTGTGTGTGTGTGAAGCTTGGGATTGTCCAGCTGTACAAGTGACTGGGTTAAGTTAATAAGTAGAATTCAGGGGTCAAGGATTACAAACCCACTTAGACAAAAACTTATGTGTAAAATATAGAGACCATTATTAGTGAAAAATTGATACTGTAATTTCCTTTTGTCTGTCCGTTTCTTGGTTTGTTCCAATCTCAAAGAGATGAGAGGAATACTATGAACCATTCTTCTGGTTTTTTAAAGATTTACTTATTTATTTGAGAGAGATAGAGAGAGGGAGAAAGAGAGAGAAAGGGACAGTAGGTGAGGGAGGGGCAGAGGGAGAGGGAGAGAGAAAATCCCAAGCAGACTTCCTGCTGAGCACAGAGCCCAATGAGGAGCTCAATCTCATGACCCTGAGATCATGGCCTAAGACAAAAACAAGAGTTGGATGTTTAACTGACTGAGCCACCCAAGTGCCCATGAACTGTCCATCTAGAACTCTAACATATAAGATATAATCATGTAATATGTATTCCTAATTAAAACACACACACTTCAGGGTGTGGAGGAAGCTTAATTGTACTTTTTTCCCTCATTACTTCATTTTGTAATACCTGGAATCCAGCTGCTTGTGATGCCAAATAGTCCTTCTGGGCCTCCCTCCCTCAGGCAAAACCATTCTGCTCTATTTTTCATTAAGATACATCTGCAGGGGCGCCTAGGTGGCTCAGAGTGTTAAAGCCTCTGCCTTCGGCTCAGGTCATGATCCCAGGATCCTGGGATCGAGCCCCACATTGGGCTCTTTCCTTGGTAGGGAGCCTGCTTCCTCCTCTCTCTCTCTGCCTGCCTCTCTGCCTACTTGTGATCTCTCTCTGTCCAATAAATAAATAAAATCTAAAAAAAAAAAAAAAAGATACACCTGCACATTTAATTATCTTGTCTGTGGTAACAAGATAATGAGTGGTCATGGGTTTTTGAGTTACCATAACTGAATAATGCATATAGAGTCTAGCATATGTTCTCTGGTTGGCAAGAGTCTTAATCCATTATATGTGACCCTTAAACTGGAAAATTCACATTAGATGACAAGCTTTGGGGGAAGTTACTTTTGAAAAGATGGGCCCTTTGGTATGTTTAATTGCATCAGGTTGGTAACTAAATATTTCATGTGAACATGTGAGTAAACTTTCGTAGGAACTCATTAGAGGAGGCCTAGGTGATGACAGAGACTAAGACAATGATGGTGTGACAAACACTGTAGGACGTCTCATTCAACACAATATCTTCTTTGACTATCTATAAAAACAGGATAATGAAATGCCAGCCTTCCTGCTTTAGAGAGGTCATGTTATAATGCAGCCAATGAGAGGTCTGCAGAGCTTCCTGGTTATGGCATTCCTTCTCAAGTAATGTTAGAAGGAAGTCTTGTACCCTTTCCCTATAATCTTGTGTGCAGACAAAATGGAGATGCAGAACTCATCTTGTAACAATGAAGTCAGAAATCACATGCTGAAGGTAATTCCCAGTGGACATCCTTGAGCACCATGTGAAAAGAAAAGCCCTATGTTTAATTAAGCCCCTGTTTATTGGGTTTTCTGTTACTAATTAACAGAAATAAAAAGTACATTTCAACTTCATATAGCTGCAGATCTATAGCTGGTGTATTCATTAAAGAATTGGTTAGTGGATGTCATATAACAGAATTTAGGCCTGGACACTACATTTCTAGAAGATGGGATAGCATATGTTATCTAGGGATAACATATCCAGGAAAAATGCCCAGTCATACTATAAGGTCATTACAAAGGCAAAACCTTGCCATTGCCCCTACATAATAGGAACTGGAAATCCACCACAGCTGCCCCAGGAGACCCACGTGCAACAGAGGCCTTATGTTGGTTATTTCCTCCACCTTGCTTCATGCAGGTTCAAGTGCTTGGTGTAACTAGGTTCCCACACCTGCATTCTAGTTGAAAGGATGTTTGGAAAACACACCTTGTGAGTTACCGGCCTCCATTGTTCAAGAAAGTAAACGTAAAAAGCATTGAGATGAGTGGTGAGCGAGCTAATATAAAGTGTATGTAACAAACTGTGCCAAGCTTGATTGGTATTGACTTCCTGGAGGGCTGCTCTGAAGATTGGCCAAACATATGCAGGCTCAGCAAGACAGAGCAGCATGATTCATTAGTGGTATCTGCTGAGCTACAGAGAGGGAGAGTTTGGATATGCCTGCCACTCACTGTTTCATTTCCAGGCAAAGGCAAGAAGCAGCAGCAGCTGGGCAATGACAACTGAGTTGTTGAGACAGATAAATAATCCCAAGGATGGGAGATCTGGAGGACATGTAAGTGCTGTAATTGTCGAACTACTCAGAAGCTGGAGGAACCGAGGTCATGAAGAAAGATGACAATGGAAATAGAGCTAGCCTGGAACAGAGCTACTCAAATTCACGCTCTTCCCCGGAGTTGAGGTTATTTTGGCCTCTGTTTAGTCAATCCTTAATTTACAGGAAAAATGTAACAAACTTGAAGTAAATCATAGCTGTGCATCCATGTTATGCACACCTGTTCCCGAAATCTTATAAAAGATCATATTAAAGATCTTCAAGATCTGCTGGACAGAATGGGCTAAGACACATAGTGTAAGCATGAATCTCTAGAACCGCAAACCTTATCTAACCATTTCATTTTCTATGTGAGGTCTCTATGACCCAGAGGTACACGGTGGCTTATGCAAGGGAAGATGTAGAGAAGTGGTATTTGATATTCAGTCATCTATAGTAAGACGACATTCTGCTAAATACTCTGGATGATACGAAGAATAAATAACAAAGTGTACCGTGATCAAGCAGTTTATGACTAAATGGAGGGGAAAAGACACATAAAGATTGTATTCTCTACAAATTCCAAAGAAAGGGAAGTCACCATGAAATGAAGAATGTGACTGAACCAGATCAGGGTTTTTACTCAATTAGCAGAAACTTGTTCTATCTGAAAAGGAAGAAAATGAGTTTATTTAAAGAATCATTGGAAAGACCAAAGAACAGAATTTTAAGTTAATTGCCAAGAACAACACACAACACCACACTGCAGAACCAATATGTTAAAGAACATTCCTTCAAGCCCTAGACACTACCATTTTCATAAATGTCACCTTCCATCATCTCCGACTGCTCTCACCAGCTGAGAAAAAGAGCTACTCATTTATGAGCTACTGAATCAAGGTTGGCTGTGCAGGAAGTTGAGATCAGGAGTAGCTAGCATTTTTAGTTTCTAGACAAGGAGGATTTTTTTTTTTTTACCTTCTACTGACATTCTTAAAGTAAGGAATTCTCCACACTTAGTTAGAAGATCAAAGGCTAAGTGGCCATACATTTTGAAGGTGTACATCACAAAAAACTACATGGCATAATAATTTTCCCAATAAAAATGATCATGCTAATAATTCAAGCCAAACTTACTCTTCTTCCATGCCATATCTCTAAGAAATGAGAATAATTGTTAGTTATTCCACAAACCCTCACTGTATTAGGAGAGTTATACTGAGATTTTATATTGATTTATTTAAATCAAATATATCTGAATGACTGAGATTGTGTCGATATATACATGAAGAAAAGAAGAGTGAGTATAATTTGGTGTCTTCTCTTAAAAATAACTATATTCTAAAATCAATCTCAAAATCAATATCAATCAACTTGCCGCAAACCAGAGTTCCTGATAATGAGCTAGTGGGTTTTAATCCATTTGTCTCCCAGGGTAAATATCTTTACAGTCAATGCACCTTCTGAAAATGAAGGGGCAAGTATTTCCTTTCCTCTAAACCTAAAACCAAACTCTGTTAAAGGAATCTGTTTTGCATTTTAAACAGATTCTCTTGATACAGCAGGTAACATAAAAGACATTTAGACATTCAAGTCATTTTCTCTTTTCTGCTAATAATGTTTGCTGATATTGACTCCATTCAGCGGGCACATTGGTTCTAATCATTATATTTATATTTTATGATAACCAGCGTGTTACCTAATGACCCTTCATTGAAAAAACAATTCACCTTATTGGAGGAAAATAAGGAGGATAAATCATGCATGGAAACATACAGATGAAAAATAATAACAATACCCAGGAAACTTGTTATTATCCCTAGACTGGTAGTTTAACCTTTAGAGAAAGTAAATAATTTGTTCCTTTCTCCTGTGTGTCTATATCACTTTAGCAGCTTTAAAAAAAAAAGCAGTTCTGTTTCTACTTTCTCATTAGCTTTTCAAGCACAGACATCTGTCACCACACAACTTCCCAGAAGCTGTGGCCAAATTGGATGAAAACCATATCTGAGAATGCATATTTATAAATAAAGACTTGCCCGAGATTCAATAACACTTTGCCTTTATTCTTCTTGTGGAAATTTTATTCTGAAATCGATTGACTTTAAATACAACATTTTTCTTCTGATTATATTATGGTACCGAAAGCTGAAGATGAATAACTTCATTTATAATGAAACTCGTGTAACTCAAAAGGGAAATATTATTTCTCGCTTTTGCTTTTACAAGTCAACATTTTCTTCTTTCCTACCCTTTCAATGACTTGTTTGTATCTTTTTTCTTTTTAAACCACTTGATTGAAATATAATGACATATAAAAGCTATGCATAGTTCATGTATTCAGTCTAATGAGTTTAGAGGTAAATAAACATTCATGAAGCCATCACCACTATTTTTGTTCATTCTCTTTTGCTTTAAAGCCCTTTTCAGTATGAAGTTCTGTGGTTCTCTGATTCTGAGTGTTCAGTATAGACACAGCATTGCATTAGTGCTCAGTATCGACAGTGACAGAACGTCCCAACCTCTGTCCTCAGAGAGCTTGACAGCCAAGAGGGTGAGCAATATTAAAAGTTTAAAATCACATATTTAAAAAGATGGTCTTGCATGTCACAGAATGTGGAATGGGGGCATGGCTGAAATATCCGAAATTTCACTGTGGTAGAACGCCACCATTTGTGCACCAACCACAATGGAGAGTACAAACAGCACAAGCCAAATGAAAAAGTATTATTTTATTTTTTTAACTTCGATCATCCCTTCTCCTGATGCTTTCCTGAGTCAGTGGGAAGGTAAATCAAGTTAAGAGTGCATAAGTAAATAAATAAGTAAATAAAATTGCAAACTCTGCCTTTTCCCCCTTCGTTGATTCTGGTTCCTCTTCAAGTCTGAGCTAATCTTTGGGAAGGAACATTGAACTAAGAGAGGGAATAAGATTTTAACTTTGATTACTTTATACTTTGAGGTAACTTTTTAGTACCCCCATATAACCAGAGAGTTATAATTTGCCAAAAATATCTCAAAGAAGTTGGGAAGGAAGTTAGGCAGTGTTGGAAGAAAATAACAAGTCGTCTTCTGCTTACGCCCTCCACGTTTGGCATATTCAATAACTTATAGGTATCTTTATTTGCCAATTAATTATAAATTCTTTAAAGGCAGGGAGAATTTAATATACAACAGTGTTTAAAACATGGTTTAGCATCTCATATATTATAAGTCATTTCATTTTAATATTCTGAAAAAGAGAATGGATACATTTTAGAACTGAAGTGTGTGTGTGTGTGTGTGTGTGTGTGTGTGTGTGTGTGTGCGTTTCTGTTCTTATTATTGTTTTTCCTGTTCAAGACTTTAAGCCTATAGATCTCTGTATTCATGAAAGAGTCACATGTAAATAAAAATCAACACCAGGCTGCCTGGTGGTTCAATCACAAGGACTCTTGGTTTAGGCTCAGCTTGTGATCTCAGGGTCATGGGTTTGAGCCCCAGGTCCGGCTCTTCGCTCAGCACAGAGGCTAGCTGAGATTCTTTCCCCCCTCCCTCTCCCTTCCTCTCTGCTTCTCCCCCTGCTCTCGCTCTCTCTTTCTCTCTCTCAAAAATAAATAAGTAAATAAATAAAATATTTTTAAAGATTCAATACCTATTATGCTTTAGAGTCTGTTCAGATATGATTGATAGGAATTGAAATCCCATGTTTATTTTATGTAATATACCAAACTACAATGCTCTGAGACCTCTGTTATTTGTTATCATTGCATTAAATGCTTTCTTAAAGATTCCCCAGGGAGTATTGAGTTCCCCAGGACACTGAACTCAACTGACCTTAAGAACAAATCCTTTTTGTTCTCCACTTTCCATTCTGCTTCCTTCTTCAGCCATGACCCTTTTGAGATCATTTTAGTCAATTGTTTTCAACTCTTATTCTCACCTCCAGATGACATAGAAAGATACTGTTTTCCCCAAAATATAATCTTTCTAAACTGAGACAAGGTGTAAATTACAAAGAATATTTATTTTAAATAAATAGACAAAGAAACCTAGAATCCAGGGATGCCTGGGTGGCTCAGTTGTTAAGTGTCTTCCTTCAGCTCAGATCATGATCCCAGGGTCCTAGAATCAACCCCCACATCGGGTTCCTTGCTTGGCAGGAAGCCTGCTTCTCCCTCTCCCACTCCCCCTGCTTATGTTCCCTCTCTCATTGTGTCTCTCTCTGTCAAATAAATAAATAAAATATTTTTTAAAAAAGATGTTTGATTAAAAAAATACCTAGAATCTATTAAAAAAAAAAGTGTGGAAACTCTACTAAAGGACCTAATTACAATTTTTTTATGTGAACCAATGCAGACTCCACTGTTAAGGAGAAAAATTTCAAAAATTAGAGTTTTTATTAATATCTTTTGTTATTTTATTTTTTATTTGCATAGAATTTACCACATAAATCTATGTCAGCCTGTCTTAGCTTTGTTAGCCTACTTTTTGTACCTACAAAACTCTTTAATTTTTTTGAATGTTTGAGGAATACAGATATCCCCCGTTTTTGAAAGTTTGTGTTATGCCACTCACTTTAATGAAAGACCTACATTAGTACCTTTTTTTGGCAACTGAAAGAATTTTGGAGAGGATTTTTCACTTTAATGAAAAGGCAAATGGGGCTCAGCGTTTGTTTTGCAGAGATGTGACAGCGGCACTGTACCCCCTGAGCAGCAAAGGGGCCCCGCCACGCTCCTTCCCTGGAACCACACTCAGCATCTCAGCATCAAGCCAGCATAGCTTTGAACTGTGTCTGTGAACATCTGTGCTGTATCTATATTTATTTTAGGCACCCATTAACAAATATGTGTCCTAAGGTATTAGGAAACCTAAGAGAGGTTATTTTTGGCTCTGGAGGCACTCAAAACATTTTTCAATATAAATTAATGATAATTGCTTCTTCAATATATGCCATTTCAGCTTATGAAAAATTTCATAGAACACTCCACTTTCAAGTAACAGGAGAAACTTGTACCAGCAACCAAATGATCGCTAGATGGCAGCATAATTCAATTCTTATAAAATACATTTCGATGGTTGATTTTCTTCACTTGTTTCAAAAACTCCAAAAACAAAACAGTAACTGAAGTCATGCATTAGTTTATCTAAAATATTAGTTTAGTCTAATTTCCAGTGTATTTATTATGCTCCAAGTAAGAAGGCAACAATCGCTTCAATGGGTACCAGAGGGGAGAGGAATGGGGAGATGGGTTAAACAGGTGATGGGGGTAAAGGAAGGCACTTGTGATGAGCATTGGGTGTTGTATGGAAGCACTGAATCAGTATGTTGTACACCTGAAACTAATATTACGCAGTATGTCAACTAACTGGAGTTTAAATTAAAACTTTTAAAATATTTTATTTATTTGAGAAAGAGAAAGAGAGAAGGGATGAGCAGGGAGAGAGGCAGGGGGAGAGGCAGAAGGAGAAGCAGGCTCCTCGCTCAGCGGGGAGCCCAACATAGGGCTCCATCCCACGACCCTGGGTTCATGACCTGAGCTGAAGGTCAGATGCTTAACTGACTGAGTCACCCAAGTACCCCTAAATTAAAAGTTTTTAAAAAGAAAGTAAAGTATATAATGTTTAGATCTACCAAAGATGTAAACTAGAGTACTTAAGTTTTGGACTCCAACGTGTCTGAATTTAAACCTGGCTGTCTTCTCTTTACTAGTCACAGAACTTAGAAACTTTGCTATGATCTTCTCTATCTTAGTTCCTAAATAATCACTTTGTACTTTGAAGCAGCCTTTTTGTGTGTGTTGTAAGATAATAGTTTTTCCATGGAAGATGACTTCTTTACTAAGTTGTCCTACAATAATTAAACCTCCATGTTATTAACCTTTACAGCATAAACACTGGAATTTAAATAATTATAGTTTTCTTATTTTACAAATATATCATGCATGTAAATATTATTCTTCCACTATCTTCATGCAAATACTGTCTTTAATTTATGTCTCTCTCAATTCTCAGGATTATAGCAACATACAATAGATGCTTGATAAATGCCTGTTATCATGATATGAAAGAAATCATTCATTGTGATGGTGATTGATTTACCTCAGAAATATTAGATCTTTCCTGCTAAAGGGTATATCGAAATAAACTGGATAAAGAATCAGAGACTCAAGTTTTTAATAGACATTTATAAAGTCACACAATCTGTTGAGGCAGATCCAAGATTAGAAACAAATGATCTTTCCGATATACCACATACTGACTCCTGTATTGTTCATGATCATCTACCATGACCCCAGATAGAAACTTTAGACATGATTATTCCCTCCTTCTCCCTGATCCACCAAATTTAATCACAGATTCATGCCAAATATACCTCCAAAAGCTTCCTGAATCCATCTCATTTTATTCATCCCCATTTTCAATATTTACTTAAAACCTTTACTATCTCACTTGTATAATTATAATGGTATCTGAAAAGATCTCCTATTCCTAGCCAGGGATCACTACTATTCTATGACTTCCCTCTTTGAGATATTCTAGCTGGCTCTGATTTAAATGTAAGTGTCAGTCAGCTGGGCCTCTCAAGACCATGATATTTCCAGTTCTGATCATCTTTGAGAAGTGACCCACATGACTTTACAATGGCAGGGAATAAATTGCTATGTGTTAATCCCCACAGTTGAACATACTAGAGTCTAAGCATATGCAGCTCTTTGTCTCGTTAGAGATGCTTTCTATAATTAAAAATTAAAATGAAAGAAAAAAGAAAAGAAGATTGATTCTTTCCTGTCCCTTTGCTGTATAGCTGAAGCTTTAAAGGAAGTTACAGTGTTACCTCACTAACTCAATACCCCTTTCTGCATCTAGTCAGATTATACCTCTCAGACGATAAGACAAAAGTAGGGAGCTAAATTTCATCCTGGGAAAATTGTGTAGGCCAAAAATAAAAGAAACAAACAAACCAAAAAGAATAATTAGACAAAAAAAATAGAAGCCTGGTAGCAGTGTCTCCTGGGTTCATTGTGTTTTGACACACTTCTCTATAGCTCTGTTTTCCTTAGATTGCTACTGGGTGACCACCTCATATGAAGTCAGCCTTTCTAAACAAAAGTTTAAAATAACTGAGCGATACATAACACATATCAAAGCAAAACTTACATGAAAGTTAAACAGGCAAGAAAGACTTTATTCCAGATTATCACAATAGGAGAGGACTAAACTCAACTCTGACAAAAAAAAAGGATAGAGTTTTTAAGAGCTGAGGGACCTGGGGTGGAGGCTCACAGGCCTTCGCCTTCTGTGTTTGCTAATTGGCTTTATCCTAAGGAAAATGCACCTTTCTGATATTTTCATGACAGGAGGTACTTTTACAATTTGGAGCAAGGAAGTTAGGCTCCTGTTGGCAATTTCTTTCTTGGTTATTATATTCCAAGGAGACGTTCACAGATCCTTAAAAAAGACATTCCTGAATTCTAAAACTGGCAAGAGCCTATATCTCAAAGGGGCCGAGGTCAGGAGCCAAGAGTCAGGAAGAAGCCTGCTTAAAATTTCATTAGTCTGAAAGGAACATTAAGGGCTTCTTGTTCGTGTGTGATTATCAATATGCTGTCCAACCAGAAGTCTTGAACACAGATGAAACAAGCTATGTGAGCAAACAAAACAAAACAAAGCAAAAACCTTGAACAAAGAACCATCGGAACAACCTGAATGACAATATGCAGAGTTTAGGGGAATCTCTTCCTCCCTGGGGATATTAAGAACAAATATACAGCCAAACATAACACATGCACCTGTGAAGAATTATTTCAAGGCAAGGGAAGGAAACACCACCTTGGATACTTGGAGGAAAGGTAGGCCCTGCAAATGATTTGCTGAAAGAAACTAAGGAAATTTTACCAAAAAGAGAGTACATCATTATGGTATAAGACACAGTCCCTATAAATAAGAATCAAAATTCATAAAAGGATAATAAAGATATTGAAAGATACAAATAATCTAAAATATAAATTGAAGAATATAGAAAAATATTAATATTCCCTAACAAATTTCACAAGATAAATTTTAAAAAATAGTTTAAAATAAAAAATTATAAAAATTATTAAATTCTGTTTAAAGCCCTATATAAAAGTTAGAAATATTGAAATATATATATCATGATTGTATATATATACCATAAGAAAAAATAAGCATAAATCAGCATTCTCCTGGCCCACTCTCATACCTTTCCTAGTTTTTTAATTCCTTCGAGTTTCTTTCATTTTCTTTTTTTAAATCTCATGAATGTTAGAGAATTTCTTCAATTGTCTCATAATATTTGGCTGCTTTCTCATATTTAATTGCAAATGATGTGGATTAGTAGCTTTGTCAGCCAGTGGCCTTTTTTTATAGGGTCATTTGGATGAGACATTCAGTAATTTCTCCATTAGCAGGTATGCTCTTGAAATGAATCTTCAGTTCTGTCCACCATGAGTTAGGGTGAAGGAAGAGTAGAACGAGGGAACAGAGTTCCAAGTTATCCCTAATCTTGGAGTGAGACTTAACGAGTAAGTATACACATTTTTGTTAAATCTTTGTGTTTTAGCAAGATACTCTCCCTGAGCCCATAATCTCTCCTGTTTGTCTTTTCCAGAAAATAAGCATTCACTCTTCTGCTAGGATAGGTGGGTACAAGGGGAGAATCCGTTTACTCCAAAGATTTTGTGAACTTGCTGAAAGGGTATGGATTTTAGTGAAAAAACTCAAGTATATAAGAAATATCCCATTTCCATAATTTATGAACAGTAGCTTAAAATTCTAAAAATCTATTTTACGATTAGGTTTAACTTTATTGTTAAAACACACATATATAATTATATATTGCAACAGACTAATGTATCTCCCACCCGGGTTAAGATACATTCCTTCCTGTGTTCCTCCTGCGGCACCAATTCTGAATTTTGTGTTTGTCCTTCCTCTATTTCCACCTATATTCTTTCTATTGTTATTTATGTTGCAAATTTATCAAGTATTTGAAATTTATACAAGCAGTATATTGTGTGAATTCCAATAAATTTTTGGTCAATATGATGTTTGTGAGACTCATAGATATTGATAAATGCAGCCTGGCTTATTCACTTTATCATTGTAAACTATTCCATTGTGTGAATATTCTGAATGCACCACAGTGTTCTAGTTCACTGTTGTTAATACATTTAGTTTGCATCTAGATTTTCCCCACACATCGTATTATTACTCAAGCATCCTGACATGAGTGTGCAACAGTATTTTTTAGGGAATGATCCAGCTAAGGAAGTCTCTAGAAGATCAGAGCAGAAATGCTGAGTTACAGAGTAAGAACACTTGGCTATGTGTTGCAAACTGTTTAATTTATAGTCTGGTCAACAGTAGAGATGAGTCTTCACTGCTTCCTATCTTTACTAACACTATTTTTTTTAAAATCTTTTTAAAAAATTTTTTTTATTTTTTTAAATCTTTTTAAATAACATAATGTATTATTTGTTTCAAGGGTACAAGTCTGTGATTCGCCAGTCTTACACAATTCACAGCTCTCACTATAGCACATACCCTCCCCAGTGTCCATCACCCAGCCACCATATCCCTCCCACCGCCCTCCTCTCCAACAACCCTCAGTTTGTTTCCTGAGATTAAGAGTCTCTTATGGTTTGTCTCCCTCCCTAGCTTCATCTTGTTTCATTTTTCCCTCCCTTCCCCTATGATCCTCTGTCTTGTTTCTCAAACTCCTCATATCTGAGAGATCATATAATTGTCTTTCTCTGATTGACTTACTTCTCTTAGCATAATAACCTCTAGTTCCATCCATATTGTACTAACAGTATTTTTAAAACTTTTACTTCTTTTCAATCTAGCGGGTATTGTCAAAGATAAACAAAGTGGGACCGTAGTTTGAGTGGTAAGGACAGATTTTAATCAGTAATATACTATCACAATAGGGAAAAGTCTCCTTCAGGTTTGACCTGAATTCAACTTCAGTCTGTGCAGAGGTGAGTGGGCATTATAAAAGGAGAATGAAGGACCAGAGAGATGGTTAAGTAGGGCCTCAGTAGAGTCAGGGAGGTGAAGCATTTAAGAACAAATGCTTCCAGAAGGCTGGAAGGACAGGTTGGTCCATGTGGAATTCATCTGCTAACTACCGGTACTAGGTGAAGTTAGGCTCTTTCCCTCCCACAGAGACTAGGATCCAGGGGCTCATCTTCATATGTTGGCTTGAACAAGTAGTAAGTTTTTGGGGCAGACTTGAGTTTTCTCGGTCAAGCAGGCACTTTAAGGGTGGGGATAGGTCATTCTAGGGATATGGTCTTGAGCTATTAGACACCATGTTAGAATAATGAACCATGCTTATTTTGGAGTGAGAAGATGCGATCACAGATTTTTCTTCTCCCCTGTGCAACCTTGGGCAGTTCATAAGAACTCTCTGAGCCTCAGATTTGTTATCTATAGAACAGGAATATCAGATGCCTTTCACAACTCACAGAGTAGTACAAAAATCAAATGAAATAGGTATTTGACAAAAAGTAAGTTATCAACCCAAAAATATTTCCAGCAGTAATAGATTATTGATTTTTATAACTACAAATAGACAACTATGAAACAAGGAGCTGGAGAAGAACAAGAAAGAAAAAGTGCTCATTTTGACAAATAAAGCCTGTTTACATGGTGATACGACCGTGATTGACTTAATTTTGTAATTATTTTTCTACTCTCTCACTTTTAGTCCACAGTTTACATATTTAAACTGCATATAATTTATATTTCTGTCAGATTCCCAGCTGGGTGAGATTCTAAGTCCATGTAAATATAAATGACATTCTTTGATATTTACAACTGGAAACTTGAACCTGGTATCATTATCATATGGCTAGATGTTTTCTTCCCAGCCATCTATGGGCCTCAGGTTTGCTGCATATAAGTAAGATCTCACATTTGTGTCTCCCCACAACTGCTGAGACACCAGCTAACTTTTACTCTAAATCTACTTGGTGGACTCTAAGGTCAATATTGTGTATGTATCCATCTCTCGCTAGGGAAGGCAGGTTATCACCATGCAGAATTTTTATATCACAAGAAAATTTTTGTTTTAAATGATTTTTATTTTGATCAGTGATGCTAGGAATCAATATGCCTCCCTCTCCTATCACTTATCACTTGGTAACAAAAGAAAAAGAAAATGTCATGCATTCCCTCATTCCATTCATAGTAAGTAAATTATTTACTAAGTACAACCTTCATGCCAAGCACTGAACCAAGAGCTTTACATATTTACTCATTTTAATTTTGAAATAGATAGGACTACAAGGTCTGATAAAGGTCACATAGATAGTAAGTGTTAGAGACAAATTTTAAATAATGATCTATATGAATCCCAAATCCATTTTCTTCCACACTCCTCTTTAGCATCCCTTTTGTTTGGCAGCCCTAGGAAACTTTTTGGAAAAAGTAATTTCAGTGGCTGCCTGGCACTCTCTTCCTGAAGCCCTCCAAATTTCCCAGCTGAGACCACTTAATTCCCACCTGCAAACTCTATCCCCTCCCAGCAGCTGGGAGCCTCTCTTTAAAAAGCTCTAGGCCAATGACTGATTGTTCAACATTCCATCTTGCTAATTCTGCTGGGTTTCTGTACCTTGGTAAACTTAATTACTGAATTGACAAGGTTCCTTTCCCTCTGTCCCATTAATTGGTGGCTGAAGCCTAATACTGTTCTTTATTCTCACCAATACTTCTGAGGCCCAAAGACCTTCTAAAACAAACAAACAAACAAACAAACAAAAAACCTTTCATCACCTTTTGATGCCTGTTAATTTTCTCCAGATTTATATGGTACTTAAAACTTGTCAGTCTGGATCCTTATAGCTGTGTTTTGTCACTTGTCTGGAAACTCATCCTTTATCCCATGTTAGACTTCCCAACACGACCTGTCTGCCCATCTGGATCATTGCCTGCCCTATTCCCTGAGTCCCAAACTCAACCAGAGAAACTGGATTGTCACCATTGTCTTCTGCCAACTTAGCCTGCAAGACTATCACTTTTATCTTTGGCCCACTTTGTCAGAGACCACATTCCCATTCTGATCATTTACATCTTTATTCAGCTTGCTTCCATTTGCCTTCTTAGTGACAAGTTCTACCTTAAGGCCAACATCCATTTGACCAATAATTTAATTCTGCGCGTTGAATGAGTTATTTCTCCACCTTCTATTTACTTATTATGGTTCTTGGGTAGATACCCAGAAAGCTTGAATAGCGAATTCACGTCAAGTTATAAGCAAAGATGAAATACACACACACACACACACACACACACACACACACACACAATCCTTTGCAGAGGTTTATATTTTCATTTTGTCTTTTGACATAATTTTAAACTTACAGAAAAGTTGCAAGAATAATAAGAAGAACTCTCACACATCTTTTACCCAAATCCACTAATTCTTAATATTTTGACACATTTATTTTCTTTTTCTCTTTAGTTGTGTATGTACATATTTTTTATAGCATACATACATTTTATAGCAGGTTGTGGTCATCTTGCCTTCTGGCCGCAGTATATTTCAATATGTATTTCTCAAGAACAAGGATAATTAATCTCTGACATAATACATTACAGTTCTCAAATTCAGGAATTCTAACACTGATATATTTTTATCTAATTTGTAATCAGTATTCCAGTTTCAAAAATCATTCCAATAATGTCCTTCACAGCCATTTTTTCCAATAGAGAAACTGTGTAAGGTGCTCTCAAGATCATCCCCAGGCTTAATGATTCTAGAAATACTCACAGGATGCATAAAAGCTATTATATTGGGTGCCTGGGTGGCTCAGTGGGTTAAAGCCTCTACCTTCGGCTCAGGTCATGATCCCAGGGTCCTGGGATTGAGCCCCGCATCAGGCTCTGTGCTCAGCAGGGAGCCTGCTTCCCTTCCTCTCTCTCTGCCTGCCTCTCTGCCTACTTGTGATCTCTGTCTGTCAAATAAATAAATAAAATCTTTAAAAAAAAGCTATTATATTCATGGTTATATTTTATTATACTGAAAGGTTACTGAGTAAAATTAGCAAAGGGAAAAGGCACATGGGACAAACTCCAGTAGAAACAAATGCAAACAAATGCAACAAAATACAAGCTTTTTGGTGTCTCCTCCCATTGGAGTCATGTAGCAACACACTTAATTCTCTCAGCAACAACATATGATAACACATGAGAAGTGTTGCCAAGCAAGGATGCTCACCTAAGCTTTGGTGTTCAGGGTTTTATTGGCGGTCAGTCACACAGGCTTGCACCACCTGCTTGGCTGACCTCAGCAATTCACACTCCAGTCTCCTGCCCCATGCCCCAACATACCAGCACAAACAGGTATACACCATAAATCACATTATCAGGTTAAACTTATCTGGTCAAACTGATAGGAGTATGGCCCAAGACTCCAGGCATACAAAAACATTCTCAGCATGCAGACTATTCCAAAATCTCAGAGATTATTTCCCAAGAGCCAACCAACCACCCGTCCTGAAGACAGAACTTTCTTTGGAATGTGCAGTGTGTGAGCAGTCAGGCCTGCAGAGTTAACCCTTTCCCGCCGAAGAATCAATCCAATATCTTATATGATATTTAGTTGCTATGTATCTATTAGTCTTTTAAATCTAGAGCAGTTCTGACTTTCTTTTTTCTTTCACGATAATGAAGACTAAAGACTAATTGTGTTGATAGAGCTTTTCTCAAACTGAGTTTGTCTGAGATTTCCTCATGATTGGATTCTAAGGATGCATTTTTGGCTGGAAAACCATAAAAGTAATGTGTGTGTGTGTGTGTGTGTGTGTGTGTGTGTGTGCGTGCGCATGCGCACACACACACATTATATAGGCTACAGGAATGAATCTCCATTAACAGGGTTCAGGTTTCAGTACAAGAACAGTTTATCATGCCATATTCCTGGATTTCTTCAAATGACAAAACTTGGCCTTTTGCTAAGTCAGTCATTATTTTAGATCAACTGTGCCCATTACCTGAATATGCAATTCCTAGACCAAATTTCACTGAAAAGGCTTTTGTGTAGATGGTATCCATTACCTAGGGTGACCATATAATTTATTATCCAAACTGGGGAACTTTGAAATATGTAGCAAGAGAAATATTAATTATCCTGGGACAAGTTAGGTATAAAATGTGAGGTATGATCACCCCATCCATATCAAGGCCATGGCTGAGCATGAATAGTAGTAGCTGAGATTAAATCACTTGGGTGAAAAGTAAGCTTGTTGGTGGCAAAAACAAGTCCCATTTATCTTTATTTCTTCATGGTGAAAAAATTGTTCATATTTTCATATATTTTGGACCCAACACGTTTTGATCAGTTGATTTTTGCACTGGGCTTATAGGAAGATTGTGAGGACAAAATGAGGGATACTTTCTGAAAAACAAGGAAAATACTGTGACAAAAAGAAAGAGGTATTGTAAAGGACACATACAGAAATCAGAACAGTGCTGGTGTATACTTTACAATTTACATAAAGTAAATTCAATTTTCTACAACAAATATAATTATCTGTCATAATTACTACACACACATAGGATGAGTATAATACAATTGCCTGCAACAAACACGTAATACAACCTTAGGAGAGATCACAACCTCAAGGGTAACATTTAATTCCACCCAAATAACTATTGACTTTTTGTAAAGAAGACTGTACAGAACCTTTCACATTTTTTAGCAAATGAAAAAATAGAAAAACTGTCCTTTACAAACTGCTTCCACTGGGCAGGCTCCCTTCTAAGTACTTCACCATCATCAATCGTCAAATGTAGGCATTTTTATTCTTTTTATCTCCACTTTATAAGTGAGGGAACTGAGGCATTAAAAAAAAATCAACTAACTTGCTTCAAAATCATAAAACTCCTTGGTGGTAGAGCTAGAATTCTGTTCTGCTCATTTGGCTCCAGTGGTCTTGGGCCATTAAACACTGGGCATCACCTTTCTATTTATAGCATGCCAAAAGTTAAATTTTACTTTACTGTCCCAAGGCACACAATAAATATAATTCTCTTTTAAACAGTACCCTCATTACTGCCACCAACCTGGCTAACCTATTTATTCATTGTGTCTGTATGGCATATGATTTGAAACTATTTTTAAACCTTCTCCTTTTTTGATACAGGAAAGAATAATGAGTGGACCCCTCTTTTACATTTTCAAAAGAACATGTGTCAACATTATCCTCTGCCTGTTATTGTTTCTCATATTAGTTTCCGCTGTAATGTTAACCAAAGATGAATCAAAGTATTTGGAATTATGGTTTTCTAATTCTATACCTATAATGTTACCCCCAATGTTACCTTTGGTCAAATTCCTACACAGCCCTGATTTCCATTGTGAAATTCATAGTACTTATCTTTTGTTTTGGAAAGAAACAGTAATTAATTTATCATTACTATCAAATTATATCAAAATTTGTATGGTCATCCCCAAAAGATAAGTCATACAATGCAACAGAGGAAGAAAATATGGTGTTTGTAAAAATCCTTGTGACTCTTGGTCCAGAAACTATTCTTGTTTATTTTTAATGCTTCAAATAGAGAACAGAAACTGATCTGCCAAAGAGTAATAAGCTAAATGACTTGTGATTGGATTACATCAAAATTCACCATTTTTGGCCAGTGAGTGTGCAATTCATGCTATGAAGCCATCTCCCAGTCAGGCCTTCAGAGCTGTTCTGTAAACCAGCCAGACACTTCTGTGTCCAATTGTGTAATAAGACTAGAAGAATCCAGAAATTCTCAGACATTCAAAATACCACAGCAGAGTTCTGGAAAGATAGGTAAAATAAATACTGACAGTAAATAGAGAATAACAGTCCTTTGACTTTTTTCTATAACTAGAAGGAAGACTTCACTCTGAAAAGGCAGCTCCATCTAATTCCGACAAGTCTAATGTATCAACTTTGCAAAGGTTATATTTATCATGTGCATACAGAGCACAAAGGGAGTTATTGTTCCTATAGTGGAAACCCATTCTGTTTGCGTGGTACTTATTGCTGTGCAGGTTTCAAATGATCTTAAATATCACTACTAAGAGGGTAAATAAAACCGTTGTTTTGTTTTGACATTTGAATCTGAATCAAGTGTGCTTCTGAAAATCTTATTTCAATTTAAATTTAATTAAAACTTAGCCAGTGGGGAAGTTGAAAACAACATAAAGTAAAGGCAAAAAAAAATCATATATCAAAGGTAATTTTTAAAAAGATAATAGAAAGATAATATATTTTAGGCATTAAAAATAGTTTCTGAGTATACTATATTCTGATGACTATATTCAGATCATTTTTAAAAATCCTTGTATTAATTTTGAGTAACTACAATAATTTGAATTTGTGGAGGTCCTAATCATATGGTTCATATCCAGGATTTTCAAAGAAACAAAGGGTATTCTAAAATCATCCAGGCTAGTATTTTACCCTATGCACTTTGACCCTCCTCCATTAGGTGATAGTGTTCTTTTCTCAAACTTGGCTGCACACTTGAATCAACTGAAGAGCTTTAAAAAATACTTTTACTTGGATCCCATCTCCACTTGGCCTGAAGTTCAGCCTGGATATCAGAATTATTCTTAATTATCCAGAGGTGTTCTAATGTACTACCACAGCTGAGAACAGTTAGCCTGTGAGGACTTCTAAGAACACAGAATAAGATTGACCAGTGATTTCCATATGCGTGTTAGATTATTTTCTTCCAGTTTGTGACCTCAACCAGCACCAGTATGGTGGTGACTCTCAAATATATACACCTCAGCCTCAAACACCTTCTAAACTCTAAACAAATAGTTACAAACTTATACAATCAAACCTTTTCCAGCCCTCTCTTCCACATCTCAGTAACTGGAATCACCTTTCTACTGAGACACCCAAGCCAGAATCCAAGAAGCTCTTGGTACCTTTCTCTTTTCCTCCAACCCTTCATAAATTTGATCCCAAGTTATCTGAATTCTACTTCTCTAACATTTCTTAAATCTATTTACCTCTTCTTTTGGTTCTTTATAGCTGTGAAACCACACCAAAATCCAATGGCTCAAAGCAACAACCATTTATTTGCCCATGATTCTGCAACCTGGTCAGGGCTCCACAGGAAAGACCCATCTTTTTCCATGCACTTCGAGTCTTTCGTATGAATGTATTCAGCTGTGAGCTCAGCGGAAGTGGAACGTCCAAATGGCTTCACTCCCATATCTAGCACCTCCACTGAGGTAACCAGAAAGGCTAACACATCACTTTCTCCACACGGTCTTTCTCTAGGATAGCTGACCACTTTACATGGCGGCCTTAGGTTCCAAAATTACAAAAGGAGCTACCGGTCTCTCAATGCCTAGAACTTGAACTGGGATAGGATCATTTGTACCACATACTGTAGATCACAAGTCACAAGCCTTCCTCAGACTAAAGGGAAGGGAAATTGATGCCATCTACTGATGGCAGGAGATGCATGTATATATGAAGAAAATTTTGCTGGGGGCCATTCTGGGGCTAATCTACCACACTTCATTTCCACTGTTTTGCTTGAGTATTTATCTCTTCTCTTCTTTCTACAAAGCAAATTCCATCTTGAAAACAAGTTGTTGTATTAAAATGTTACCTTTAAAAAAGTCATAATTTGGATCTGCCTTAGTTTTCCACATTCATCTTTTGACCTTCTTCCTTTTTTGTTTTCTCCAATATCATTTGGCCACCTTTTAATTTCTCACATCCTTTCTTTTGAACTGTTGCCTATTTTATAGGATCTTCTCTCCAGCTGGAATACCATCACTACTTTACTTGGCTATGCCATTTTCCTATTCAGGATTTAGCTTTTCTCCTTCGAAAATATTCCCTGACTACCATCAGTATTGATATATGTGCCTCTCCAAAATATGTTATACCATCGCAGAGAAATCCTCATACTTCAACAATAATGCTTATACCACTACTACACTGAAATCATCTGATTTTTTTTTTTTTTTCCCAACTCTCAATTCCTGGGCTTTGCTTGAATCATTTAGAATTTTCAAATGCCAAGCTATAACTGTATTTCTAGACAGTGTCTTCTGCTTCAAAAATCTGTACTTGGCCCTTAAATTGAAGTATTCGATAACAGTGTCATCCATTTCAATTAAAGGAATCTATAAACCATTATAGTTATCCTTCAAGTCTCTTTCCTTTTCAGTTATTCATTTGTTTGTATTTTTCCCCTCTATCCTGAGAAATGTATTCTTTATTCAGCCAAGTTTCCAGCAGGTACCATTCTTTTTCAAATTTAAATCCTAAGATTTAAAAATCATTTCCAGCTGCATACTATATGCTTTTTGCTTCAATTTTATTTTACTGATAGTCATCTATATTTTTTTCATTTATCTAGAGTAGTCACCACATTCTTTGATTTGTCATATTAGGTTCCCCTTTCAAGTTGGTAAATCCATTTAATTAGGTAATAATTGCTTAACCTACTGTATGGGTTCACCTGATTTCTGAGGTCTCTTTTGCAGTTGTAATCTGGCAGCCAGTAGAAAAAACAGTGATCTTTGTTAGATGAGCCAATGTAATGGATAAAAAAATGAGAGATTCACTCCCTGAGACATAACCTAACACCTTTCTCAGTATAACAGAGAGACCAGTTACAAATGAGAGTTGGGCCTCTCCAACTGCAGGACCAGATGTGATTCAAGCCAGGAATGCATTATAACTCCACAGCTACACAGCCCCTCCAGGTGCCAGGAGAATCATATGGGCTCCCAAAAGATAGTCAATAGCAGGTTGGGAAGTGTACCCTCCTCCACTTGCTCTTCAGATGTCAAAAATATTCACCAGCCAAGGCTGCTCTGATAGCTGCAAATAATTGCAGTTATTGCTTTTTATTCTCTCCCTTTCTCCTGGACAACAAATCTCCTCTTCTGTCTTCTTCAGAGAAATTACAAACTTCCAGTGTACATGCAACACTAACAGATTGATTTTGTTTGTGGAGTCCTTCCAGCAAAGTTGAGAATTATAGGGACCTGGCATATCCTTCAGGACTCCGTCTTCTCAGAATGCCCCTAGGACAATGTAAGCCAGAGGGGGACAATGAATGAACAACGTTTGCACAATGGGGTAAACTAAGATACCCTAATAAATATATACACTTCTATGGGGAAGACTATTTTTTCTTGATTTATCATTTTGAAAACATACTTAATGGTTATTTCCAGATCTTTTTAATTGGATTATGCCAGTATGCTAATAAGTAATACAATTAAATCTCTTCTGTAATATTGATAAAATTCATTTTAATGTCTGTTAGTAATCATCAGACAATTCTCTGCTGTACTTCTATGTTTTATTTAATGACAAAATGAATTGTATGCACAGTAGTATATTAAAAAGATGCGATTCTCTGGGTCTTTTTGAAATGTAAATTCTTTGCAAATAAAAGCAGTGAAAAAATATTTCAATGATAGTGTACAATAAAGCTCTCAACTTCTATAAAAGACACAAGGGAAAAATACATCTGCTTTTATTTTCTTTTGATACAAGATGGTAGTGAAGCAATTGAAAAAATTAAGTAGGCATTAAATAAATTTCTGGTTAATACCAATATTTAACTTTGAAAACAAATTTAGCAACTATCTGGCATGTATTTGCTACAAAAAATGAGGCAATTCAGCCTAACATTTCAGAGCACAACATTTGAAGCACTCTGCTTTCAACATCTGAATCCTGCTCAACCACTCGTTCCCTGCATGACCTCAGGGACACCCTTAGACTCTCTGTGCTTCAGCTTCCCTTTCCTTCCCTCTCAAATACAAAAGATGAGTACCTATTTTATAAGTTGTTATGAGGATAAATGTTTTAATATGTGGAAAACACTTAGAATGGCACCTGGCACCTAGCAAAAACTGTGAAAGAGTCCATTTTTCCTCTGCTCTCACATCCTTCATAATGTCCAAGGTCTGTGATTGATTCTATTACTGATATTTCCCAAGTGTCTAGAAGAGTGAACACAGTAGTTAATCAATCGTGTTGGCTAAATGAATGAATGTGCTAGGTAATTCCTATTCTTAATATATATGAAAAGATGATGGTGACATTTTTTTCTACATGAAATATATCATTATGGAAACCGATTATTTATAACTACACAGGCATTTGGTCCGATCAGAACAGAACCACTTTCTAATACATTAATCTCTACTGCCAAATAATTTATTATAAAAAGTTTTAAGTAAAATCGCCTTATAGTAAAATGTTACTCCAGTTCTATGGTGACAAAATTACTTGGTTCATGTTTTGTATGTATATCCATTTTGAAATCCTCTATTATAGATGGCAAATGTTTTTATTAAAATATTATTGAAAAGACCACATTAAGAAATAATTAATTATGTACGTCTATAATCCATCTTATATTAAATGTTACAACTATATCGTTATTTATTACATAAAAAGAATAATTTTCTGCATATTTCATGATATTTCAACTGTTCATTAAAATATTATTTTAGGTTTGATTAGATATTTAAAATATATTTATTTTGGGGCGCCTGGGTGGCTCAGTGGGTTAAGCCTCTGCCTTCGGCTCAGGTCATGATCTCAGGGTCCTGAGATCCAGCCCCGCATTGGCCTCTCTGCTTGGCGGGGAGCCTGCTTCTCCCTCTCTCTCTCTGCCTGCCTCTCTGCCTACTTGTGATCTCTCTCTCTCTGTCAAATAAATAAAATCTTTAAAAAATAAATAAATAAATAAATAAATAAAATATATTTATTTTAAATATTTATAATTTTCTAAAACCCTGTATATATGCATTTTATTATAAATCATAAAATGCAAAATGCTGAAGAAGAAAATAAAAATGAACTATAGTCTTCAAACAATTTAAAATATATAATCATATTTTTATAGAACAGATCATTTTCTTCTTCTTTTTTTAAAGATTTTTATTTATTTATTTGACAGACAGAGATCACAAGTAGGCAGAGAGAGGAGGAAGCAGGCCCCTGCTGAGCAGAGCTCGGGAGGGGGGCTTGTCCCCGCCAGACAATGACTTGAGCAGAAGGCAGAGGCTTTAACCTATTGAGCCACCCAGGCCACCCTAGAATAGATCATTTTCTATCTTCAGCTTTAAAGATAGCAAAAAAGAAACCCTTAAAACAATTAGAAAATTATAAAATTACAAAGAATCAACAAAAAGGAAAACACATTTTATTTAGAATTCAACAACATAGAAATTTTTGTAGATTTTTTTTTTGCTTTTTAAAACATTAATCAACATTATTTTGATCTGTATGCATGTAAGCCAAGGTTATTTAAAGACATTATTTTTTAAAGTTATCACTGTTTTTATGCATTTATTGGTATAGTAAAAAAGATTCTTCCTTTGATTAATTAATATCAATGACTATTTCATCATTTAAAAAAAGAATGAACCATACAACTATAAACCTAATAGGTAGTATATTCTAAACAACCAAAACTAATTTTAAAAATGTAATACTTTTTCTGTAATATGAGAATTCGTATAAACAATCTGTGTAAAAAGTATTATTATAGTCAGTAAGAATAAATTTAACAATGTTTCAAACAAAAAACAAAAGATTGTCAACTACAAATTCCCTAAAAGACTATGAAAAAGAAGGAAGGAAGGGAGGGAGGGAGGAAGGAAGGAAGAGAAAGAAAAGGAAAGAAGTCTTACAACAGCTGTTCATCAAGCAAAACTGAGCTTATTACTGCAATACGGGAGAATACCACCTTGACTAGATCTCAGAAGACTTGTAAGGTCTAGGTTGGGATGGTCTAAATAAAGCACATCTTTCAGTGCAGGCATCTGCTTCTTATTGGGTTAAGTTTTTGATATTGATGAAGTTTTAGACTATAAGTGAGGTTTGGTGGAGTGAGGTCCAGAGCCAAGGACCAAGAAAGAATTCTTGAGAACTCTTTGGTGCAAAACGATGGCTTATTAAAGCAAGGGGACAGGACCCATGGGCAGAAAGAGCTGCAGCCCCAGGGTTGTTGAGGGGTGGTTGGTAATGCATTATGGGGTTGGGAGAGGTAAGGAAAAAGAGAGGTTTTAAAAGAACTTTCATATGCTAAAGAACACCTATAAGATACCATGGGGTAGGCCTTGCCACTGTCCAGGTTGCTATTCCCCCTCTACCAAGGCATTAACATTAAGATAGTAGGGAGATTCCTGGAAGAATGTGACACCTGTCCCACCAGGAGTGATGGGTGGGGAGGTAGCAGGGTGTCATCTTACACTTTGTCTTCAACCAGCCCCTGTCCCACCATCAATATAATACTTGAGGATTGGTGGAAACATCATGTAGGGGGTAAGTGACATCAGGTTTGCCCAGTTGTCCTGAAAGGAAAGCCACTTAATTAGATGGGCAAGCTAGTAGGCTGAGATGGGGCATAATTGAGCAACTGGTTGTTTGGATAAATAGATTTGGGGCAAGTTTCTGAAGCTAGGGATAAAGTTATTTGCTGGTTTGCAGTCTTATTTTAGCAAGCACGAATCTTCTGGAACATATAGTAAAACGATTTTGTAGAAGTATTTGTAGGAACCAAAGGCAGCCTGCTCCAAAATGTGCCACGTTGGCATATTTATTATTTTAAGTAAAAATTACTTAAGAAACAGCCAGCACAAGGATGCTGGGTGCCTTCTCTGTTCCACTAAAAGCAGGAAACAAATCTCCCATATGAAAAATAACCCTCACTGTACTAAGTAAAATAAATAAATAAATAAATAAATAAATAAAATTTAAAAAATCCTTATTACCAGAGAGAGAACTTTAATGCCAAGAAAGCTGTAGAAACAAACCTTTTTACTTTTTTTTTTCCCTAATCTACTACTTCAGCCTAAATTTTGCTTTAAATTCTCTACTTTCTCCTTCCAAACACCTGTTTTCTTATTCTGTCAATTCTTCAGAAATTTTTTGTCTCTTGGTCTAAAATGTATAAAAAATTGCCTGCCTTGGTCTCGATTTCAATATTGGGCCTCCGTAAGCACATAATAAAACTTCTAGTCCTGGCTATTAAACTATAGAGGACAGCAGTTTCAGTTCTGAGAATGAGAATTCCAATCTTTGTACTTCATTGGCAAAAGAAGAAAAAGGGTCTTTACCATTTGACTATTATAATGATTTCAGTGGTAGTTAAATATGAGTTCTAAGGTATAATTTTTACTCTTGTTTTGAATTCAGCTCTTTAATTAATTTATTTTTAAAATTAATTATTTTTTTAAATTAATTAATTTAATTAATTATTTATTTATGTGTATTGTTACGGGATTACCAAATAAGTGTCAGTGACTATTGCCAATAAATTAAACAAGAGGACTTTGTGGAAAGTCTGAAAATACTGAGGATCTATACTGGTTGAGAAGGGGGGCGGAATGTGTGTATTTTGGAACAAAAGAGAGTTCATTGTAGTTAGCTAGTGGAGATGTAGGAGCAATTTCCATTTAAATTTCACATATTGTTTACCACATACATAGACTTTTATTTTTTTTTATTTTTTTTAAAGATTTTATTTATTTATTTGAGAGAGAGAGAGACAGTGAGAGAGAGCACGAGCGAGGAGAAGGTCAGAGAGAGAAGCAGACTCCCCGTGGAGCCGGAAGCCTGATGCGGGACTTGATCCTAGGACTCTGGGATCATGACCTGAGCCAAAGGCAGTCGTCCAACCAACTGAGCCACCCAGGCATCCCCATACATAGACTTTTAAAGATTTTATTTATTTGTCAGAGAGAGAGAGAGAGAGAGAGAGCACAAGCAGGCAGGAGAAGCAGGCTCCCTGCTCAGTGGGAAGCCCAACGTGAGACTCTGGGACTCAATCCCAGGACCCTGGGATCATGACCTGAATGAAAGGCTGATGCTTAATGGACTTAGCCACCCAGGCATCCCTGTTGACCACATATATTAACAGTTGAAAATACACTATATTTTAAGATACAAACGTCAAAACGTCAAAATTGATCATGCTTATATTTTCAATGCAATTAATTCTACTAGTAACCTAATATGATTTTCACAGATTGGAGTGTGATGAGCAAATCAAGGAAATTCAAATGGAAACGACACTAAGTAAAGTGTCAACGATACAACCGTTGTGAGCAGGCTCTGAAGGCACACACACAAAGTGTGTCTTTCCAGGAGCTTCACGCAGTCCTAGAGCAAGGTTAACATAATTATAAAGCAGGTTCAGGATTCCAAACTCAATGACATTTCACCACACAATTACCCTGGCCTCTTGCACAGCACACAAAACAGAACACAAGACAAGTCACACCACAAATAAGATAACACAGGGGGTAGGAAGTTAAGGAACCAAACACCAAGTCAGTCTGTGGGCGCACAGTTGAGATAAGGCCTAGGTCTGGTCCGGATCAGCTCTCAGCACCTCCTGCTTGTGATGTTCAAGCAGGGAAGGCTCTCGGTTCTCTTTGGAGATCAGTCAGCCAGACCCTTGTGTAGCAGCTGCCTTCTTGAAGTGTTCAGACAGAGAAGGGTCAGTGCCTGAGGAGTCTCACAGTTTGCTGTAATATTCCTCTCTTTTGAAAGGGATTGAATCAGTCTTGGGACCCTGTAGACCTCCTCTGCTTCTGCGTGTTGCAGTGGGTGCTGGTCTCAGGGATATCCGGTCACTGCATTAACTTCCTGCATCACAGGCTCCTGCTTGACATGACTGCCTCCATCTTGCTCTCTACTACAACTTTTATTGTCCCACATATACCTCACTTCCAACATTTTAGGAGCAGAGTATTCAAAAGCGGATTACCACTGACAGTTGAGCCATATTTGTAATCAAACTTCCAAGGACACACGGATCAGCTTCAAAGGCAAAACAAAGTCACCATTTTTTTTCTTTTGATTACTATACCCAAATGTGTGATCGGAGTCATAACTAAATTGAGAATTTTGCTTCTATTCCTGCTATCACATAGATTTTTTTTTGCAAAGTTTGATTATTTAATTGCCATAAAATTTTACTCAATTTAATCAAATGTGAGACATTAAAATTAACATTTCTTTCCTTAAATAGATAGTCAGAAATCAACTAAAATGGGCCTTTGAAGTTATCTAGCCCAGTGTTTCCCAAAATGTGTTCATCAAAATTACTAGGGAAGTGTGGTGCTTTTTCCCAGACCTCTACACTGGTGATTCTGATTCAGTAGATCTGGGATATGGCACAAAAATCAAATTTGTTCCAAGCATTTCCGGTGATTTCATAATAAGCCACATTTGGAAAACACATATTTGGTCCAGTAGCACAGGGGAAAAGTATTAGATTCAGAATTAAAAGTTCTATATGTGTTGTGGGTTTCCAAGTTAATAAGACTTCTTCCATGTATTAAATGTCTCCCCCCTTCCTTTTTTTTTTTTTTTAAGGAGTTCATGAGATCATGAGCACTTTGTAAATCTTAAAGCCCTAATTTTATTTCTGAAAAAGAACCCTTAAGTCACTTAATCCAACATCACAAACTGTATTGACCATATTGAGATCATGTAAAATAATTATTTGTTTAAAAAAAAATACTTGCTGGGGCACCTGGGTGGCTCAGTGGGTTAAAGCCTCTGCCTTCGGCTCAGGTCATGATCCCAGGACCCTGGGATCGAGCCCCACATAGGGCTCTCTGCTCCACGGAGAGCCTGCTTCCTCCTCTCTCTCTGCCTGCCTCTCTGCCTACTTGAATCTCTGTCTGTCAAATAAATAAATAAAATCTTAAAAAAAAAATTTCCATTTCTTTAAAAAAAAAATACTTGCTTTATGAGGAATTTTCAAAAAAACTATTTTAAATATCAATTTGTCTTAGTTTATTCAGGGAGTTATTTTTTTTTAAGCTTAAATTTAGATGCAGGCTTTTTCCATAATTTTATTTTCATAAAGTATCAAATTTATCTATTAGACAAATATTAGCTTTTGTTTTCTAATCACAAATTTTATTTCAGTCACTGAATTGAATATTGCATTTATTCTTGGAGCCATTAGGAAAGTAATACCATTCTCATTCTAGTAGCAAAGCTGTGATTTACATGCAGTTTGTGAAAATAGAAAGCTGACAAAATGATACTATTCAGTAATAAATTTGGTCATTAAAGGTCCATGTATCATCCAAATGTTCAACATTATTTAAACATCCTCCTCTTCCCCTATAAAGTGGTATCCCAATAATTTAATGGTCAAATGCTTATCTATGAAACAAGTTTTTCAGAAATAACTCCAATGTGCATACAACCAGAAGACTGGCTGTGACCGTTCTTAATGGTGGTTAGTTCATGCTTTCAGGTTTTACTCATAAAGACAGATTTTCAGCTTCTGAAGCAAGTCTGTGCTCCTGAGGTAGGACACAGATACTCTAAAGGCTCTACGAAGTAGAGCCCAGGACACACGGATTTATTATTAGGTGGCAATTAAAATGGAAATGTTGTTTTATCAGTCTGTTCTGTGAATTTCTGGCATCTCCATCTGAATCAATTTCCATAAATCTATTTGAACCAATAACTTTTTATAATCATAAAGAAGGAGGAAACTGCCATAAATTTCAAGACATGTTGTTAGGTTGTTCATGCTTTTGCATTTTGTTAACACTATTAAAATATATATGTGGTGATTTAGCGAGTGATACAAAATTTTATTGCAGATAAGTTTTAAATAGAGAGACTGGATACACACATTCAACTCCCTACTCTTCTAAATTCCCAAAGACATAATAATCAAAGAAGGAAAACATACTTGAAAGTGTTTGTAAAAATAAGCAAGGGTATAATGAACAAATCTAATATGTTTAGAAAGTCCTTCAAGTGTAGGAAAGATGAGACTTTCTCAGCTGTGGAGCAATTCTCAATTCAGCTGGGAAATAAATTGGTGGAATTATAGGGGAACTTCTAAACCCAAAGTCTGAAGCAGCAGCAAGAACTGAGAATGAAGATGGGGCTTATGAGAGTCAACTGGAGAAAACTGAATTCTGCCAGAGACCTCAGCAAGTACAGCAAAACCAACACTAGGAGATGATCCATGCTGTCTTAGCTAGGCAGAGTGTATAAAATATGAGAGGCGTCCTACTGTGGAAATGTTCAGTCTACTGGTCTGAAACTGTTGGCCCAGCTTATCCTCCCTCTGTCCTGTTGTGTTGTTGTCAACTCCCAGGATCTATCCTTTTATGATGTATGTAATGAAGAAAGGTCAGAAAAGAGCCTGACAGAGGAGAAAGGTAGAGCACAAGAAGCAATGATTTAAGTCAATATAGATTTAAAAAAGAGCTGAGAAAGAGAGAAAAACAAGCTAGTAGGAAAGTGAGAGAATGTCTCACTTGGAGAAAAGAGGAAAGGGGTTTTAAGAAATGTTACTATTATGTTACTATTATATATTAAGAAATTATACTATTATTACTAATAATAATACTATTATTATTAAGAAATGTTACTACTACTATATTGCACCTCCCCTTAATATATTTTGCGGTATGGGAACAAAAATTACACTATCTTTTTAAAAATTAAATTTTAGCTATTCAATTCTCAATCACAAATTAAGTATTATTCACAAATTGAGCTATGTAAGCAATCTCTTTTGTGAGTGGTAATCCAAGATTTTATACTTAATTCCAGATAAAAACCATTGATTTAAAGCCACATGTAACATGATTTGCTAACACTGGAAGGGAACAGGAATCCTTTAAATAAGAGGCATAGCTGTACTCAAAAGGTGCCAAAAATACAAAAAAATCCCTGGAGACTTGCTGACTTCAGAGATGAAAATAAGAGACTGTTCTTGGATATGGATGCTTTTGTGTGACAATGAAATGTATACAGCTCTAACGTGAATGTTTCAGACGTTTGTTTTGAGTATTCTGTCTGGCTATTTAATACCCACCCATGTCAGTTTTCAAGTTCAAACTCCAGCAGCAGCATGCCATTCAACAGGTAGCAAAATGAGACTTTGGGGCTCAAAAAAACATAAACTAAATTCAAAAGAATCGGGAATTAATGTACAATATTGGACATCACTTCCATTCTCAGGAGCCATGTGGTCTTAATTCTAGCTGATGACTAAATAAATGGAGCCTGGGGGCAGGGGTGGAATGTATGTGGATCAAGTGGCAAATTTGGAGAAGGACTAACTTTAGAAATTTAGAACTAAGGCTTGAGGGCAAACTTAGATGCTAGAAGAAATGGAGATTTGACTTCATTCAATTGCCAAAGATCCAATGAGTAGGAAAAAAGTGAAAAATACACAAAATATATGAAAAGGGTAAAATGGCACAAAAGTAGAAAATCCAAAAAGCAAAAATAAAATGGACTTAACGATAAATATATCTGTGATGAAAATAAATCTAAAAGGGAAATAAATCCATAGAAAAGATACACAACTAAAAGATACCCCCAAAACATAATAAACATGAGAAGTGAATTGATCTACAAATACTTAATTCATACTAACATGACTTTAGTGTTCTGTACTCTGCATTAAAACGTCTCAGTTAAAACAAGGAAAGTTTCTTTAGTAAGAGAAAGTTACAAATAACTTTAGATATGTTTCAGGAACTTTGTAAAAACTAATTTACCCAAAAGATAAACTCAACTACTATCTACATTTGCTAAAATCCACAGGTATTTTGAAAATTGCACTTGAAAAGTGAGATATCTCAATTATGTTTCTTTAATATTTACTAGATCAAGTGACATGCAGCATATTTGAGCTACACAAATAAAAATATTTTAAATGCACAGGATATGTCTGCAAATATTTACTACCTTACATGGAACTTTCACAATAATGGATTATATATTGATTATATATATTCCAGTCCTAAAGCAAGTCTCAACAAATTTCAAAAATCAGTTCTCTTAACCTATTGCAATTAAATTCAAGACCATTAAGCACCACAATAACAACTGGAAAGAATGCAAAGAGCAGCTACTTGAGGACTCTGAAGTCAATAACAAGCAGATTTGGGAAGAAAGCCAGAAGTGCCACCAAACCAGTGGTGAGTTGTGTCCCCCCCAACCCCAGTATCTTCATACCACTTAGCCTTGAATACAGCCCGTAGTCGCAGGTGGTTTACTGGAGAATAAATAAATAGAACCCCAGATTGGTGGCTGGAAGAACAAAAAGAGGAGCCACAGGGAAGTGGCAAATACCACTGATGTGGGGAAAAAAAGGCAAAAGAAAAATTACATTTCCTTAGTACTTACAGTCCATTGACAAGTCCTTGAAACAGGCAGCGTGACCTTTCTCTAGGAACTCAGCTTCCTGGATATTAAGACTTTGCTAAGGCCATGCAAAGCAATCCTAGCCCCACTGTCAGAATCCTGTAAATCTACTTTGATATATAAAAATCCCTTTGGAAACTTCCTATATCTCTAACCCCCAAGGTGCATGTTGGCAATCATCCCCCAAGAATATAACCCACCCATATACATCTGAGACCTAGTTTTATTAGACAGTAATAAATGACCTTTTCGTAACAATAGCTAGCCCCTTCAAGGTCCTGGTAACCTTGCTTCCAAACTTCATTAGCAACTAACACTATCCCTAACCCCCTCCCAATTTGGAAGTATATAGTCAGTCACTCCCCACCCCCACAGCTCTTTCTGCCCACGGGTCCTGTCCCTGTGCTTTAATAAAACAACCTCAAGAATTCTTTCTTGGCCATGAGCTCTGAACCACATCATCTTTCATAGATCGCCACTAAGATTAACAGGAGGGAGGCCTTGGAAAAATTACCCCTTAAAGTAGTACATGAATTCCTGGGCTCACCTCTGCACTTCACATGCATAGATCCAATTGATTGTAAGTATCTTTAGAAAGGCTTTGAGAACTGAATTCATAAATAGACAACTACCCAGATCCCAGATTAGTCTCTGGGTGGCCCACGTGAAGGACAGATCAAAATAGAGTTGTAAATGTTTTGAAAACTGAAAGATCTCAAATCAATAGTTTTAACTCCAGTGTTAGGCAAAATCAATCCAAAGCATGCAGAAGGAAAAAATAAAAATAAGAGCAGAAATCAATGAAACTGAAAAGAGACAAACAATACAGACAATAATTGAAACCAAAAGCTGACTCTGTGAAAAGATCAAGAAAATTGATAAACCCTAATAAAACTGACAAAGAAAAAGGGAAAGGACATACAACTGAACACTTGGGAGAAGACTAGGAAAAACCATGAAGTTTAAGAGCCAGTGTAGAATAATTTGTTGACCCGTAAATAATAAACCTTGTTAGTGCAAACTATAAATTTACATAACCATTTTTGAAAAGTTTAGGATTATCTAGTAGAGCTGAAAATGTACACACCTTAGCAGTCAATAATTTTATTTCTAAGTAAATGCCTTAGAGAAATTATTCTATATATGAACATAGAATGAAATTAAAAAATATGCAAAAATCACTGTATGAGAGAAAACAAGATAGAAACCACACAAATATGAATCATGACTGCACTAAAAGATGTAGAGTACTATATTTGCTTAATGGAGTTATGCGGCATTGAAATACATGAACTCAGGCTACGCACAACAACATGGATTAATCTCACAAAAAAGGTTGAGAAAAAGGCAATTTCCCACAAATTCGAACACCATAATTCTATGTGTACAACATTCGAAATCAGGTAATAGCTCTCAAAGTTCACTGCATTAAAATGGCTCAGGATCTTCTTTAAAAAATATAATGCACACTGTGTTTTTAAAAAAAATTATTGTTTTCAGATGCAAAACCCAATTTCCAAAATAATGGATATAGGCACATAGACAAAGGCATGTACATGTGTGCATGCACACTACACACTCACACTCATACCCATAACACATACATCTAATTCAACACAAAACTAAATCAGTAAATTCAGAGTATTTCAAAACTTAGGGGAAAGGCATGGACATATTAATTACAGGGAAGTAATTTAGATGATATATTAAAAATATGATAATATATTTAGATATATAGATATATAGATATAGATATATGTACATATATGTATATATATAATTATAGATAGATAGAAATATATGTGTGTATGTATATATATGATTACATATTGATCTATAGATAGATATATAATTATCTTGCCATGATTATATATATATAGATATATAGAGATAGATATAGATATATGTGTGGGTATGTATATATATATATATATATATATATATAGACATATAGATTATAGAGATATATAGTTTATATATAGAGATATATAGATATAGATATATGTGTGTGTATAGATATATGTGTGTATGTGTGTGTGTGTGTGTATATATATATATATATATATATATATATATATCCCCAGAATGTAACAATAAACCAATCAGTAGAGAAGCAATAATCAATACAATACATAAATTTTTCCTGGGCGCCTGGGTGGATCAGTCTGTTTAGCGTCAGCCTTTGGCTAAGGTCATGATCCCAGGAGCTAGCCTCAAATCTGGCTCTCTGCTCAGTGGGGCGTCTGCTTCTTCTCTGCCCTTCCCTCCTGCTCATGCTCTCTCCGTCTCAAACAAGTAAAATCTTAAAAAAAAAAAATACATAAACTTTTTCAATTAAAAGGAGTCCGTGGTCAGACAAAAATGCAACCCTTTCTAGAAACACTTTGGCTATCAGTTTTTTGTTTTGTTTTCCCCTAAGGTAGAAGGAATTGATTCCAGGTTGGCAGAAAGCTTTTCTGCGTGGAATGTTGGTAGGGGGAAGGCTGTGCCTGTGTGGCAGCAGGGGTGAACTCTTTGTGCTTTCAGCTCAATTTTGCTGGGAATCTAAAACTGCTCTAAATAATAAAGTGGATTCAACAAACAACAGGAAATTAAGCAAAATAACTTTTCTGCAACCTCAAGTAATAAGTATGGACTGTAAATGGAAGAAAAATATAAGCCTCCTATCTATAATCATATCCATACCATCAATTCAGTGGCACTAAACCATATTCTCAGCTATGTAGGAAATTAGGAATCATCTTATCCTTTATACATACATTGTGAGAAAATTATCTGTGAGGACTATCATTAATCTGGTTCCTCTTTTTAGTAATATTATTTAAATAGGTTAACATTTATTTGGGAGTGCAGTTTAGGTTTACTTGCAGGAAAGGCAGAGGATGACTGCTAGTTACTGGTTTCAGCTGGCATTTGCCAATAATAAAGCAAAATGTCTGCATTAATAACTGGATGTAGCCTCCTGAGAACGTCGTTGAGCCACCATCTGTAGCTAATGGCCTAATCCCTTACCCTAAGAGTCTTCCTGTCTAGTGTATAAAACTTCTTCCTTGAGCGAAGTCCTAGTAAATAATTTTTTACTCTTCTCTTCACATATTCATGAATGTTTTACTGCCCCTTGGAATTAGTGTTCCCAGGAAACTATCCACCTGTTCCATATTTCAATCCAGCAATATATATAGCTTTTAAACACTACAAAACTCATCACCAGATTGTGCAAAACAGTATATTACCTAAATGTGAGGTGGTAGAGAAGGCTTTCCTGTACTTAGAAGCTTTTTCTTTTTCTTTTTTTTTTAGAAAACAATTTGGCATTTATATTAGAAGGAAATATATGTAGACATTAGACTTGCTACAATGTAAACTCCAGATGAATAAGGCACATATTCACAGTAGTGGTTGTTATAGATGAACTTGAAAAACATTTCCCAAAGAGTTGCCATGGTATCTGACATTATGTAGAAGAGAAGTAAATTGTAATTAGCAAACCAGAACCTGTTTCCATTTTTTAATATTCTTTTCTAATAAAATTATATAATTAACTTATCAGTTAGCTATATTTAAGATTGCTTCCCAATAGAAAATATTAGATGATACACTTTTCATCATCTAATTTATTATTACATTATTTTGACCCAATCAATATTCATATCTGATATTTCAGTTCTCCACTCTAATATTCTTAGTTGACTAAGATAGTGAATTTGTTTAAACTTTCATTTAACATGAAGAATATTTGCTGATGGAATCATTTACTCAAAAGCACATTTAAAACTAAATTACCTAAATTATAAGAATAATTAAGCACAGTGGAGAATATAGTCTAGATTGGGCTGAAATGAAAACCCACTTCTGTGCATATTCATAAATTTATGTTTTTCATATTAGAAAAAATGAAAACTAGTGATTTTTAATCAAGACATTATGTCAACTCAGGATGTGACTATTTTTGCTTGGGTATATACTTTAAATTAAGTTTAAAAGTCAGAAAATGTGTATATTAAATACAATAAAATTAAATGTTATTCTACTTTAAGGACAAGCAAAGGAGAGGTCCTGGCTTGAGAGTTCCAACTACACAGAAAAAAGAATGAGGAAGAAAATACATACAGAGAAAGAGAATACAATTAACCAAGATACCCAACTAGCAATTTCCCTAGATGAAAATAAAATAGAGCAGCACATAAACCATACATTAAGTACAACACCCCTTCATTTATCTTTGTTGTTGTTGTTGATAGGACAGGTATAAGATATTAAGAACCCAAATAGGTAAGGCATATTAACTATAATTGCTCCATTGTCTCAAAGAAATCAATGAAAAATGTTGGAAGGAAAATCAAAGGGGTGCCTGGGTGTCTCAGTTGTTTAAGCATGGGAACTCTTGGCTTTGGCTCTGGTCATGATCTCAGGGTTGTGGGATCTAGCCCCACATGAAGTCCCACCTCAGGTTCTGAGCTCAGTGGGGAGTCTGCTTGATATTCTCTCTCCCTCTGCCCCTCCTGCTTGTGCTCTCTCTTTCAAATACATAAATAAATTAAAAGAAAAAAAAGAAACAAAAGATGTTAGGATAGGTTAAAGCTCCAAAAAAAAGGGTGGGGGAGAAATCTCATTTTGAAAGCTAGTAGCCAACAGCTAGACTATAATGGTATTATACGGGGGGACATGAGGGTACTGGACAGATAACCTGGCAAACCCATATGGACCACTGCACCATGTCCCTTGGCCAAGCCCTTAACAGTGGAACTGTACAAAGCATTTTACTTGATCATTCTACTCTTTAGGACAACCATATTAGCTAGGTGTCAATATTTCCTCATAAAAAAGATAAATCTGAGTTTTAGGTTAAGTACTTTCCCAAAGCTGGGAAGCCAATTTACAGTGTAGCCTGTAAATTGAGACCAATGTAATTATTATCTCTATAGAGTTCCTGAAAAGAAGATGGGCCACACAGATAATAGTTGAAGTTAAAATTGAAAATAAACACATAGCTTAGTTCAAATTATTCATTTCAAAAGTGAAAAAAAAAAGACATAAAATATTTATTTCCTAGTGTCTGAGAAGAGCAGATAATGAGGACCCTGTCATAAGAATGTCGGCTTTATAATTTTTATTTGATAAGATTTCTAGAGGCAAATTACCATTTTAAGAGAGATTCAGGTATGGGCAACCCTCTCGGGTCCCCTCCACTTTTGGGAGCCTTGTACTCCCAGTAAATTTTACTTAACTATCACTCAATAAACTTTGCTTTGCTGCCCACCAAAAAAAAAGAGAGAGAGAGAGAGAGAGATTGATTCAGGTATTAGGCAATTAAACTGGAGGAGCGTTCGCTACATGACAACATCTTATCCAAAAGGTCTTGCAAAGTCATGATCTGTCTATTGTTTTCCTGAAGCCTAGCGGGTGCCGGGCACATAACAAATGGTCAGAAAATGTGCTCGATGAAGGAACAAACAAAATGCATGCTTATGACGGCTTATCATTAGAGTTGTGTGGTACATGACACCAAACTATAACAATAAATTATCTTCTGGTACTAAAATATTTCCCTTATTATTATAGATATTCTGAAGTCATATGTTAATTGATTTTCTTTACAGAATAAGTAATTAGATTCATACATTGCATCTGCAACCAAACTAAGGCCACTATTTTCATTTTGTTTTTAAATCCCGACCAAGCATCCACTGGTGACAACCGGAGAAATTAGAAAAAGTGGCCGCCTAAACGGACAACAGTATGTATACAAAGGAGGTAAGGAGAGGCATGAGAGCTCATAACCAGTCTATTTAAAGGTTACCAATAATTCAGATCTCACATTGCAATTTCTAAGATATCATGATAGGCCACCCACTTAAAATTACTATGACAGTATTAACACTTTCAACGCTTCTCGGCAAATACTCATAAGCAAAGTAACTTTTTTTTAAAGATACCAAGGAGATTACTGACTCTGACAGTTATTCTGAATGAAATGCTATGAAATCTGAAAGACTGCTACAAGACTGTAAAACTATCCATAACATGTCAAACAACAAAAAATTATCTCTTCCGTGTTGTCTTTTATTCAGAATAAGTAACAGGAACTTATGAAAGAATTATCATTTTATACAAGACAGCATACAAATTAAAAAAACTGAAACATGCACTTAACATTTCATCCAGATACCAAGATGCCATACTGATAGAAATAGTCATTGCATTACGCTAGGATTATTGGAATTACATGTTTTTAAATTCTGTTTATTACATTTTAACAAACATCATAACAAAACTAGAATGGAGCTGTGGGAATGTTCAGGACAGTGTTGAATCTGTAAACCATGTCAAATAAAAAATGGTTGAAGGAACAGTTGGAACATTCGTGGGAAATAAAATACTCGTGAGAACATGCCTTAAGTCCGAACTTGTTCTACTTGTAAGAGCAAACAGATTTATTCGTCTGTAACTCCAAAAAACAAAATTAACTCCAGCAGAACACAATCATCAGGATATGTAGTTTTGTTTTAAATTTGTTTTAAATTGTTTCAACAATTTAAAAAAATCTCGTTTTAAATTAAGCAGTCTGGTTTAGAATGGCTTCACGGATCACTAGTATTTCACCTTCTAGTGAAACCAAAAGTGACCCCATGATTGAAAAGGGATTCTTGCTTTGAGGGAGGGGGTTTGGACTATCTTAAGTCACTGCAAAATCTGAGGGCTTTACAAATCAGTGAGAAAGTTTATGAAACGTAAGTGAGGAAGTAGCTCTAATTGGTCACATTTCCTCATAAAGAAGACATGCCTTCATTTGAAAATATTTCGTAATTTTGGAATTTTTTTGTGTGTTTAAAGGATGTATTTGTATTTTTAGCCCACGTTTTCAATTAGGAAGTTTAAGAAACCTATTATGGGAAAATACTACAGAAATACCAGAAAGACTATTAAATAATATCAAATCTGCCTCTATCCTTTTCCTATAGACAGGCACCATGAAATTAATAGGTAAAATAAAAGTATCTACCCTGTTATTCAGTCAAAATAAGTCAATTCAAATGATTTCAATCTTTTTTTTTTTTTTTTTTTTTTTTTTTTTTGACAGAGATCGTAAGTGGCAGAGAGGCAGGCAGAGAGAGAGGGAAGCAGGCTTGCCACAGAGCAGAGAGCCCGATGTGGGTAGGGCTCGATCCCAGGACCCTGGGATCATGACCTGAGCCAAAGGCAGAGGCTTTAACCCACTGAGCCACCCAGGCCCCCCCTTCAAATGATTTCAATCTTAATGGTTCAATAAAATACTCTATTTGTGGATATTCTCTTTAGCAGGAATCTTGTTTGTTTCAGAAATGAAAAGAACTCCTTTCTGGGGTGACCATAAGACAAACACAGAGGCCTTGGAAATCTCCTAAATTTAAGTCCATAAAAAATGAACTGCAGGAAGAAAGGAAATGCATTTTCTAGATAGTTGGATGAGAGCCAACAGCTTGTTAAAATGAAGTAGATACTTTTGGGAGGATAGTAAAGAATGCTCATATTCTTTGGTGGATCATACAAATAAAGGTGATTGATTACAGTGTTATGAGTTGATAAGTTACCTGGGCTTCCCTTTTAATTAATTTGAATAAAAATAATACAAGATAAATAATTTTGATGAAAAAATAAAAGTTATCTATGCATTGAGCTATATCTCTTGGGTTCAGGCATAAAGACCTCCAAAAGATCAAAGAACAAGGGCTAGCAGTAGATGAAAAAAAATTGGAGCTGAATGCTGAAAAGACACACTAAATCAATTTATGAAAACCCAGAATACCAATTTTAGGATTGAGAACCTGTTGGAGGAAACAATACATACTCAATTTCAACTGTGAAAAATTTTTCTTAAAGCCTTTATTAGATTGGCTGTCAAAATTATTTAAACAGTCTACCTCAGAAATTGTTCTGATGTTTGTCCTGAAAAACAAAAACAAAAACCTACTTTTTCAAATCAGATATTCCATCAGCAATGATTATTATGTAAAACACGAAGTCATCCTTTTTTTTTTTTTTTTTAAAGAAGTCTCTGGAAGGAGTCTTTTTTTTTTTTTTTTAAAGATTTTATTTATTTATTTGACAGAGAGAGATCACAAGTAGATGGAGAGGCAGGCAGAGAGAGAGAGAGAGAGAGAGAGAGAGAGAGAGGGAAGCAGGCTCCCTGCTGAGCAGAGAGCCCGACGCGGGACTCGATCCCAGGACCCTGAGATCATGACCTGAGCCGAAGGCAGCGGCTTAACCTACTGAGCCACCCAGGCGCCCCCGAAGTCATCCTTTATATATGAGAATGAGTATTCAGATATAAATAAAAAGACAATATTTATCTTTTACTATCTGGAGTGAAAAATGATACTAGAATTTGGCCAAAGCTTTGAGAACGTCTGTGCTAATCTGTGGACCCAGGCTAGGACTCATCAATGTTTCTTAAGGATATATTTGACACATACTACTACTTCAGTCAGCATAAGCATGGAAGGTAGTGTATTTTAAGGAGTTTGGATTATTTTTTTTTTAACTGCATTGCAGGAAGGGCAGCTGGGATGTCACGAGTCACCTGAAATTGGACAGCCCTCAGGAACTAGAATAAAAGCTCTTTTAATTGATTTCCAATTTATAAATACATTGCATTAGCCAATAATGCCCATCCTGTCTCTAAAACATACTGATTAATTCTCTCATGGCATTTGAAACACTTGTGTTTAATAACCTCCTGTGATCCAACAGTTCTGCCATTTAGGTTCATTGGTATGGTTAAAGTGGTTTGTGTTGTTTCCCTAACCTTTTAATGCCGGTTGCACTTAACTTTTGTAAGCACATAATGCAATTGTTATGTAAATTGACGAAGTAAAATAGCATATAGTTGGAAAGGCTTTTTCTATGAAATGTAATTTGAATGCTTTGGAAATGCTTGACAAAGATGCATTACAAATTTACAGTTAAATAGGAGTGTGAAACCACAAAAGATGCGAGAAAATTATTTTTAAAAAAGTAGAAAAATTCTTCACTCAGAATGTGTCACAAGGGTACTTAAGTTATTGCTTCATTAAAAAAAAAAATTAAAACCAGAACTTACTAATGATAAATTATGTTATTGAGTTTATGCAAAAAATACCACAACTTCACAATTAGTGGACCTATACTTACAGAAAGGCTCTGGCATTCCATGAAGAGATATGGGTATAAACGTGAATTTACATTAAAAAAGAATTAGAATTTTGAGCTGCCTGGGTTGCTCAGTCAGTTAGGCTCTGACTTTGGCTCATGTCACTATGGTTAGATCCTAGGATTGAGCCCAGAGCCCTGTGCCAGGTTCTCTGCTCAGCAGGAAGTCTGCTTCTCCCCTTCCCTCTGCACACTTCCTCTCTTCCTCTCTCTCAAATAAAGAAATAAATCTTTAAAAAAGAATTTTTAGAGTAAGGATATACTCCTTTTTAATGATTCCTTGCTTTAACCAAAGTTTCAATTACTTGTCTTTATTTCGTAGAATAAAAGAACTTCCTTCTACCATCCAAATCTCTGTATCTCTCTGGGATCAATTGTTCACTTGCTCCTGCTTCTCTCTTGTGCATTGTTTCACTGTAACCTGTACTTAAAATGACCTGAACTTATTGTTGTGTAAGTAAAAAATGTAACAACAAACAAACCAAAAACATCTTTTTTCTTTGACTGAAAATATAGACAATTATCCTCTTTGATGAAGTCTCATGTAAGACACATAGTTTTGTTTTGTTTTGTTTTGTTTTGTTTTTTCATTCTTAGATCATAGAAAGTCCTTTAGGCACTTTTAGTACCAAGAAAAATCCCACTTCAGTAATAAATGCCCAGTCCCATGTCATAATTACATAAGTTTATACTCTCACCTAATTCAAAATTTCTTTCCTATCCGGAACAAAGCTGCATTCTCTCACTGTTTTCCTATCTTTATTGCTAGCTACTTATAGAAAAAAAGCTGAAAATCATTCATCCTTAATTCTCTAGAACTGAACATGTAGCAAATATCCATTACATGTGTTAAATAAAATGGTTTCTCAGGAAAGAACAGATCTCTCTGAGATATAGAGATTTTTAGCCATAAGTGAGGATGCAAAGTGTCACATTCTTTCCACATCACAATTCCCATTTGCCTTCTCCCCTTTCCTCTCCTTGCAGCCATACGACCAACCACACTAACCACTGCCAGCAACCACCACCACTAATAGCAAAAAACCTTAACTATTTACAGATACAGAATAGTTTGGTCAAATCATTTCTATCAAATCTGATTACTTTATAGGTAATAAACTGGCCAAAAGAATTTTCCTTTATGTAATGCCAGAAGTCAAGGAAAAAGGCTAACTCATTTGACTGAGCTTCATAAAGTCATAGCTGTTCAGTGTGTCATTGTTGGATCTTTAAATTGAGAAATTTAAGTCCATAAGTTTGCCTACAGTAATTCTCTTTTCCATGATCAACCTGTGGCTACTACCTCTGCTGTCTCCTTCAGAACAATAATCTGAATGTATGAGTATTAAAGCTTACATCATTAATGTGAGATTTGTTTGACTTAAGAGGTAGGTTCTGAGCAGAGTTCTTATTAAGGAAGTCAGTTCAGGAGACCAAATCAAAGATGAATGGATTTGCAGAACGTTCATTCATTCATTTAATCAAAAATATGGAGTTAATAAATATTTATCAAGCTTTTCTTATATGTCAGATACTGTTCTAGGTAATTATGGTGAACAAACGGAGGCTGTATTTCTACCCTCCTATAATATTCACATGCATTAGCTTAGTTAGGAAGGGATAGGGATACAAGCTAATAAATAAGATAATTTTAGGATGATGCATACAATGAAGTATTGGCTCTAATGAGGATTGACTGAGGAAGTTCACTTTCAAGTGGGTATCAAGGCAGACCTCACTGAGTAGCTAAGAGCTGATGGATCTGGTTATTCAGTCTTCTCTATGGGCAAAGTGCCTGACTGGGTTAAGTGTTTGGCATACATTTTTGAGAAAATAAAAATAGAGACAATATTTGGGTCCAGAATTTCTTACTTTTGTGCTGACTGATTCTCTCAGGACAGTCATGAGATTTGCAGAGAGAGAGAGTGAGCTCATCTGAGGTCTTCAGTTAAAAAAAAAAAAAAAATCTGCACTTTAGAGTATTGAATGCTCCCAAGAAATGTGTTCTTCCAGCTCTTACAGCTGAATGGCTTGTCTTGGCCTATCTAGAGATATTTCTTGTGAAAGAATAAGAGCGCTCCCTTTCACAGCCATAGCTGGTGAAATATTTATAGATTTTTACTTTCGACTTTGATATTTTATGTCACCACAGGGGTCAGGCAAGTCCTTACATAATTTCTTTTCATTAAGTATCGTTAACTCCTCTGTTATTAACATTATGCATTAGTTTCCTCGATTTAAAATGCAATAGAGAATTTTCTACTCACCAAGGCTGAGTGAGTACCTTATAGCTGCAGATGACTAAACTCCTTCATTCAGTCACAAGCATTTATCAAAGACTCCCTATGTATCAGACATAAGACAGGAGCTGAACATGGATGGGTAAACAAGTCTGGCAGTTTTCTTCATTTCATAGAGTTTGTACTTTTGTTTATATTGTGGGTTTTGTTTTTATTTCAGAAAAATAACCTTTTATTTTCTTCATTCCCAGGCCTATAAACATGTTTCTATGGTTCATAACTGAGAAATGACATGTCATTCTAGGTATAAATATGGTTTTAAAAGTGTAACTCTGCAAATCACTTACTCAGATTTCTCATTAGAGGTCTCCACAACAGGATCCTGCTGTGCAAGCTCTTTTAAGAGAGCCTAAGCATTTGTGTGTGTGTGTGTTTGGTTTTTTGTCAGAATGGTGAAAATAGATAGCAATGATGATCCAAATATATTCAATCACAGCAGTCACAAAACATGACAGATTCATTTCTCATTTCAAAAAAAAACAAAAAAACAAAACCCTGTATCTATACACATTACTGGGAAAACACAATGGAAATCCTCACAGTGTATTTAAATTCACCACAATTAACATGCAGCAGCAACAGTTTCTTCCTCCCAAGCTTCACTGTGGATTAGACTCTGGGTCTCTGAAAGAGTAAGAAAGGACAGGGTGCCTGGGTGGCTCAGTGGGTTAAGCCTCTGATTTGGCTCTGGTCATGATCTCAGCGTCCTGGGATCGAGTCCCATGCTGGGCTCTCTTCTCAGCAGGGAGCCAGCTTCCCCTGTTCTCTGCCTACTTGTGATCTCTCTCTGTCAAATAAATAAAATCTTAAAGAAAAAAAAAAGAAAGGACAGAGTTTGGGCTCTGAAGATAAGCTTCATTGTTTCACCAGTTTTTTCTGTCTAGCCCTACTCTGTCCACTAGAGAACAGGCATAAACTCATGGTCAGTGAAGATGGTCACCTGCAGGTTTGTACTTCATCAGTGAGAGGAAGGAACAATGGCTGCTACTGGGAAGAATCTGATACTACCAGAGGAACAGGGAGCTCTCGAGGTTAGGGCCTCTTGCATTTTTCTTCTTGGCTTATTTTGACGAAGGAGTGTACTGCTCCTCATTGGTATATTGTGTCATACGGATTCTGTAAGCTTAGAAGGAAGCTTGCTAACCAGCTTGTTTAGTATCTCACTATTAGAAAGATTATACTTGACAGACATATTAGCTAAAAGCAGGGAACAAGAAGACAATTTTGTAAAAGAGGCTATCGAAATAAAAATATATTTAATTTGTCATGAATGGAAGATTAATGGAAGTGTTTTTTCTATTCCAAAATTCTAGCTATAAATAAAACTCCTCAATGCATTTCCTTTGTCTTTTCTAGCCAACCACAAAAGAACAAATTACATAACAGGTTCTTTTTTTAAAATTTCTGTCTACGTGATTTACCAATATGGTAATAAATTGGAAATCTTTCTACTCGTTTTCCCTAACCAATTCTTTAGCTAAAGAATGTCAAGAAATGAAATTCTAAACTAAGAACCTAAATATTTATTCAGTCATAATTTCCTCTATGCTCATAAAAGGTAATTAAATATTATGACAGTCAAATGTCCCAATTATTTGTGATTTCTTAATTAAATGCAAATGTATTCAGATTTTCTAGCAGAATGAAGTATATGATTCTGTATTATTAGGTGTTATTCACTCATTCACCTATTGAGTATTGTTCTATGTTAATCAGATCAAATACTGAAAATTTTCTTTCTTTATCAAAGAACAAACAACTATTTACTAACTAAACACAAAATGCTCAGCATTCCAGTAAATTATTATGTGAAAGTGGTGTGCAGATGTGGTTTCTGACACCAGGAGTTTAAAACAAAACAGGAAATCCAGGATTATTGGACCACTTCGACTGAACATGGGGAGATCACGTTCTACTTTGCACTGACAAGGTAGAGTCATCAGAGTTTAAGGGCTAATTGACTTCAGTTTCATCAGGATCTTTCCTCATGTCGCCAACTCAACTTACTCCCATTCTTTCTCAGTCAATACCCTCACTCTAACAGTAGATACCTTGTGCTGCTGAGAGTCCAACTTAATTTAGCCAATAACAGGATGAGGTCCTGTGTTTGATTTTTAGCATTGTCAGTCCTGCAGCTACAAGAGATAAGGCTCTCTCCTTCAGGACACACATGGAAGATCTTAGGTCATTTATGCAGTCTCTGAGCTGGGAATTTGAATCCCTGAGCTCATCCTTTTCTCTTACCACTTTATTCAGTGATATTAGGAGCAACCAACCATCATTATATTTCTTAGTCTTCCAAAAATATCCAAAAGTATTATATACAGAGTCACGTAACTCCTTGCTTCTTATAAGTGGTTGATCAGCGCAGACAGTTTTGTATATCTCTATAAACAGTTCATGCTATGGACTATCAGTTCATAGAATCCTTTGCATGTTTAAATCTAATCAGATTAGAGAGTCAATTCCAGAAACCCCAGAACCAGTTTGGAAAATTCATCCATAAAACTCCACTCTTCTGGAACTGCTATCAATAGCAAATTCTGGGTTCTCCAGAGAAGCAGAACCCGTAGGATATATATGGATATGTATATAAAAGAGATTTACTCTATGGATCGTCTCATGTTATTGTGGAGGCCAAGAAGTCCTATGGGTTGCTGTCTCCAAACTGGAGAATCAGGAAAGCTGGTGGTATAATTCAGTGTGAGTCCAAATGCCTGGGGTCCAGGAGTGCTGATGTCTAAGGCAGGAGAAGATGGATGCCTGAGCTTAAGCAAAAGAGAGCAAATTTGCTTCCCATCTTTTTGCTCTATTCAGGTCCCCAAGGGTTTGAATGATGCCCAGGACATTAATGAGGATGGTCTTCCTTACTCAGTCTACCAATTCAAATGCTAATCTTTCCCAAAGACACTGTCACAGACACACCCAGAAATAACATTTTAGCAACTTTTTGGCTATCTCTTAGTTCAGTCAAGCTGACACATAAAATGAACCATCACAATGGGCAAAATGGGTCTTCTTGTTTTGCACTGTATTTCTATAATCTTTTATAGTGCTTGGCACATCATAAGTACTTCATAAATAACATGTTAAATGAATAAATAAAAATTTAAAAAATGGTGGCACAGCCTTTCTTTCCCTGATTTTTTCTTTAGTCAAAGCATCATTACTTTTCATAATGTGTTCTGTGTATTCCTTCTTTCAGTATCTAGAGCATAATGAAACTTTCTTACATTTTTAAGTACAAAATTTCTAAAGAATATAATTAAATATTTCAAATTATTCAATAAAAATGTGGAATAAATTATGTGATATTTAAGTTATAACTTTTTTCAATATTATGAGCATTAATGGCATGTATATTCATCTTCAGGGTCATAGTGTAAGAATTTATGAATCACTAAAGATATCCACCTATATGTGGAGAGATACAGAAAAGGAGAAAATAATATTACTAAAAATATTAGTATTGTTAATTTCAGGTCATTTTCAAAAATGGAGCAATTTAAGCACAGTAAATAAGTATTTCTGGCATAACAGTTCAAGGTGATCCTGATATTGTTACAGAATAAAATTTAGATCATATTTCTATCTTGCTCACTGTATACATTTTTCTTATTCTTGATTGCAAAAGCAGATGGAGATGTTAAGATTTTATTTTATGGGAAATCAGACATTACAAACATAGCTCTCAAATGTGTTTTACTTGTTTAGAAATGTACTCACTTGAGATGTGACCAGAAGGCAAAATTCTTTTGCTGATATTTCAATCTACTTATTACTCTGCACATGTAAAGTGATGTAACTGGCACTGCCAGATGTGATCAATTATCACTAAAACAGTTTCTTAATCTAAGATCTGGAAAAATCTATAGCTAGACAGTTCTTATATTTGATATCTCAACCCCAATTTACATGAAAATGGTTACCAAACAAAACATAATGCAACTGAGAAATTGGGCTCCAAAATCTGAAGGTAAAAAGACCTTGAATATAGAAATAAGGTAACATTATCTCCATGTATCTATAATTCAGTGTTGGTTGGAATTTAAATTAGAACTGGAATCTAAAAATTTTAGAAGCAGCAGATTAGAGTTTTTGAGAAAATAATATACTTATTGATGGGAGTCCTTTGATCAGACATTGGGTTAGAGATTACAGCCCATTAAAAAAAAATAAGGAACATACATATTACCATAAAATTTAAGTCAATATTTATTCTGAATTCAGTCATCTCTGAGTCTTCATAAGACTATTTATTTAGGGGTGCCTGGGTGGTTCAGTGGGTTAAAGCCTCTGCTTTCTGCTCAGGTCATGATCCCAGGGTCCTGGGATCAAGCCCCACATCGGGCTCTCTGCTCCGCGGAGAGCCTGCTTCCTCCTCTCTCTCGCGGCCTGCCTCTCTTGCCTACTTGTGACCTGTCAAATAAATAAATAAAATCTTTAAATTAAAAAAAAAAAAGACTATTTATTTAGAGAGTGAAAATAAATCTGATAATAGTAACAGTTACTAATGTACCAGGTTGTGCTCTTTGAGTTTCAGCTATTCTTCCCAATATTGTCTGATAGTTCTCACCCCTATCTCACCCTCTTTTGTTATCTTCTGTACTACAAGACTAGAGAACCTAGAGAACGGTGTTTCCTTCCCAGACTCTTTGCCAGGTCAGTTACCAATGGGAGCTCGTGTTTGAGGTTAGAAGAGGGAAAGATGGGTGGGAGGGAATGATGATACTTCTGGCTCTGACATTGGTTGGGAAGCCCATGCTCCGGTAGCATATGCTGGTGGTTTCAACCACTGCAGCTACAGGAGTGTAGCTCTTCGCTTCCTAGGGGCTCTCTGGTTGCTTCTCAGCGGCAACAGCGGCATTTCTAACAGTAGACTACGGCGGCAATCGTGCTCCAGTGGCATCATGGAAAAATGTGGTCTTTCTTCTCCACAACCCCAAGGGCAGTAGCAGCTGCCTGCAGTTGCAATCTCTGGGTCATGCCCCTATTGTTCTTCCCTCTTCCAACAGATTTGCAATCAATTCCTTGTGTTGATTCTCCCTTTAATTTTAATACCTAGATGAGTTTTTATTTTCTTAATTTGATACAGAGTAATATACACATATTGAGTCATCTAATCTCCATACACAGATTTCTAGGATGATTACTATTACTAGCCTCATTTTACAGACAAGGGAATAGAATCATAAAAAGATTGAGTGACTTAGCACCTAGGCTTTTAACTGCTATGCTATGCTGCTTAAACCAGAGCCTTTTTCTATTACTAGGAGGTTTGTCTCAATAGGACTGTTGGCTTGTAACCTTGAGACTATGCCTGTATATAAGAATCTACATTTGTTAAGTATTAGTTTAGAGAAAATTAAGTCTGCATCCTAGAAATGCAGATTATGTTTGTACTAGGTAGTTAAATATACTATAATATCTTAAATAATCATCTAAGAAACCTAGTATATGTAATGCATCTAAAATCACAATGAGATATCACTTGAAGCCCACAGGGATGGCTATAATAAGAAAGACAAGCAATAACAAGTATTGATGAGGACGTGGAGAAATTGGACCCCTCATACACTGCTGGTAGGAATGTAATATAGTGAAACTACTTTGGAAAATAGTTTGCTAATTTCCTTAAAAAGTTATTAAGCATAAATTTACCATATGACCCAGTAATTCCAGTCCTAGGTATCTACCCAAGATGAATGAAACGTAAATTCATACATAGACTTGACTATTCATAGTAGCATAATTTGCGACAGACAAAACACTAGAAACAATCCAAATGTCTCTTAACTGATGAATTCAATTTCTTAAAAAGGGAGATGTAAATTAGCTAAATAATGAAATATTATTTGGCAATGAAAAAGGATTGAATACTTGAATATGGATACATGCTGCAAGGTGCAGGAACCTCTACTGATTGTGCTAAGTAAGAGAAACTAGATGCAAAAGAATACACATTGTATTACAATGAGTCATCTAGATTGAATGTCCAGGAAAAGCAAATACATAGAAACAGAAAGTAAATTAACCAATGCCGGGGCTAGGTGTGGAAACTCTGAGTGACTTTGCAAATGAGCACAAAGGATCACTTGGGAGTAATGGAAATGCTTTAAAATTAGTTTGTGGTATTGGTTGTATAAATGATATTTTGTGTTAATTGTTTGCCCTTTAAATCTACGAAAGTCATGGAAATACACACTTAAAATGAATGAATTTATGGTATGTAAATTATACCACAATAAGATTAACAAAAATACTATTTAGAACCATTTATTTATGTAAATACAAATTAAATAATTCAAATTAATTAATTTTGAAGTGCAATGTAAAATCTTTTCATTCAATAAAGCTACTGTTAAAAAATAAATTTAAGATCTTTTAAACATGATATTAACTTTTTACATCCTGATAGAAAAGTATGGGTATTATATCCATTCAAAAACAATAAAGCCCAGGGGCGCCTGGGTGGCTCAGTGGGTTAAGCCGCTGCCTTCGGCTCAGGTCATGATCTCAGGGTCCTGGGATCGAGTCCCACATCAGGCTCTGCTCGGCAGAGAGCCTGCTTCTCTCTCTCTCTGCCTGCTTCTCTGCCTACTTGTGATCTCTCTCTGTCAAATAAATAAATAAAATCTTTAAAACAAACAAACAAACAAACAAACAAAAAAAAAACAATAAAGCCCAGAAGGCAATTTTTAGTCAAATGTCTTTCAATAACACAGTAGGTCAACATTTAGGTTTATTTCCTTAGGAATGTATTTGATGATTGTACAATTGCCAGTGATTGATCTAAACAAAATACCAACCCAACATAAAAATAAAACCCAAAGTGTTGACCAATGATTTGGTAAATACTGCTATTTTACTAATGTATAACATATATCTCCTATCACAATAACCAGGACACATAAGTTTTCAAAACCTGTAAAAGCTAACAACGAACAGGCTTTAGAGAGTATAAGCAATTATATAATAGAAAAACCTTATCATTCATGTTGTGACTGTAGCTACGTCTTAAAACTTAAAAGAAACTTAAATGTTGAGGAAAAGTCAAGATATAACTGCACTTAAATGTATCAGAAATTGCTTAGCTATTTTACCACTAAAACGGTAATTAATCTGGAAAACACCAAGAAATATCATGAAATAGAAAACAGGATATAAATACACACTAAGTCAAATGTTTTTGTTTTTCTTTTTTTAAAAAGATTTATTTATTTGTTTTAGAAAGAGAGAGTGAGTGGTTGGGGTGGGAAGGTCAGGGGCAGAGGGAGAGAGAGAATCACAAAGCACACTGCCTGCTGATCTCAGAGCCAGATGCAGGGCTTGATTCCAGGACCCTGAGATCATGACTTGAGCTGAAATCAAGAGTCCATCACATAACTGTAAGTCAAATGTTTAATATAACAATTAAACATGTGAATAAAACCAGATAAGAATATTGTCAAGAAATTTTTTAAACTCAATGGTAAGAGTAAATAAATGAAAAGTTTTGATCTGTTTGAGCAAGTACTACTTTAATGTAAAGAACTATGCTTTAGTATTTAGTTACTTCCTTAACACACCCCTTGTATCAGAGAAAAAATAGACATCTGTGAGAAACTATTTAAAATTTAAGTATATGGTACACAGATATTACTTGTTGAAAGGCTGTGATGAGTATTGAAAAGTACATTAATGGAATTAGATATATATAGTAGTTAAGAAACATATTAATGGAGTTTTTTTTCAAACTCATTAGCTATTTATTCATTCATCCATCCACACAGGGGTTAAAAACCTCCTATATTCCTGCTAGCTATTTAAAATCTTCTAAGAATCAATGACCTCAGCCTTATATTTTTCAAGGTGTGATTTCCTCTAGTATATATTGAAAATGTGTGGGAGGAGAAATTTTAGGTCACTTGAGGCCTCCCCTCAGTGAATGCTCCAAAGAATGTGCCTTTCTGTTGCCATGCTCTTTGTGAACCATTGCTTCCTTATTCCCTGCACAGTCTGAAACTCCTGGCCATGATCTCCTTGACAGAATGTTGTTCTCTTTTCAAGAGTACCAGAGAATTTGAGTAGGACCAGGTGTGTTGCTCTGTCCTCATGTGTCTCTTTCTTATTTATAATACCACAGTTGAAGATAATGGAATGAAACAGTTATGGCCTCTCCTCCCTTGTGTTCTCAAATTTATTTGACATGTCATTACCAGATTATTTTGATCCAAATCAAAGTAATTTGCTCAAATAACATCAAAATTATGAGTAGAAATAGAAAATTTCTTTGATATTTTTTGTAATTATTTGTCTCTCATAGCCCCCTATTGCTTTCCTTTTAAAATTTAAGGAGTATCTTATTAAATAGTTTTTTTAATTTATGCATTAAAATTATCACTTTATTTTAATATGTCAACTATTTAATAGATTCTTGTTTTGTTTAATGATTTTTTGTCATTACATTTTCTTCCAAATCTTGTATTTTTTCCCTGGTAGTGTTATAGTTACTTTTGTGGGGATTTTTTGTATATTTTTGGTGTGAACATCCAGTTACTTTTTTTGAAAGGAATACTATTTCTCCACTGATCTGAAAATCTACCCTATTACTGAAATCTTGTAAATGTGCAGATATATCTATTCCTGTAATTATCCACTGTGTTAACTGTCAGTCTGTTATATGAAGACAGAGGTGGTTATGGTAACTGAGACTTGACCTTTGTGGTTTAATGCCCCTGCACGACTTTCTCCTTTGCTCCTTCCAACTAGAAAATGCATTTTTCTTGTCACTGAGGCAGGAACTTATTCCTTGTCATGTTTAGTCAGGATTTTTAAACTATGTCAAATCCTTTTAGTAGCTTTAACGATCCCCAAAGACACCCATAGGGCAGGCGTTTGATTATTCAACCTTTCATTCCCGGAGTTTAGCCAAGATCATAAAGAATTAAAATTATTTTGCTCTTAAATGACCTAAAATAATATGGAAAAACTATTGAAACCTATTTACATCTTTAGCTTTATGTCTAAAAGCTTTAAATTTAAACAGCTAAAAATGATATGAAACATAAGTATTTATATTTTAAAGGAAATTATTATAACACATGTTTAAATAATTCTGACAATCTAATTGTGTAACAGTGATACACAAAATCACTTATTTAAAACTATATAAATATGTCCTTCTCCAACATCCGTAAAGTTTACATTAATCTTTTCCTATACCGGTTTTCCCTTAGAATTATATTCTGCAAAAAAAATATTAATTAAAAATATCTTATAGAAATCTTATAACCATAAAGTTCTTTTTTTTTTTAAAGATTTTATTTATTTATCTGACAGAGAGAAAGATCACAAGTAGGCAGAGAGGCAGGCAGTGAGAGAGGAGGAAGCAGGCCCCCCGTTGAGCAGAGAGCCTGCCTTGGGACTGGATCCCAGAACCCTGGGATCATGACCTGAGCTGAAGGCCGAGGTTTAACCCACTGAGCCACCCAGGCACCTCTAACCATAAAGTTCTAAGTGTTTAAAAAAAAAAAAAAACTGAATTGAGTTATCATTCAGTCATTAATAATATAAAAGAGACCCAAATAACAAATATATATTGCATGTTTTGATAAAAAAATTATTAAAACATAAAAAAGTTGGTTTCTTTAGAAGTTAATTTATTAATGAGATGGATAGAGCTGGATTCTTTTCAATTAGTTTATTAATTAAATGTAGCTTGTATGAATAGCAATTATTCTTACAATGAAATCTTTTTGTTTAGAATCTATTATTTTCTAATTCTTTATTTTTATTAACTATAAGAGTAGAGAAAGCTTGTCTCTCATAATGGGCAGAAACAGAAGATATTTGTTATAGTAAAATAATTCCATCTTTAAAACTCCATTTATGTTATTTGCCAAAAATAACAAACTGATCTAACATAAAAAAATATAAAAACATGGAGCACCTGGGTGGCTCAATGGGTTAAGCCTCTGCCTTCGGTTTGGGTCATGATCTCAGGGTCCTGACCTCCAGCCTCGCGTCAGGCTCTCTGTTTAGCAAGGGGCCTCCTTCCCCTGTCTCTCTGCCTGCTGCTCTGCCTACTTGTGATCTCTCTCTCTGTCAAATAAATAAAATCTTTAAAAAATATATAATAACAATTTCATTGGTCCTCTTTATTTCTGTGGAATACAAAGAATTAGAAACTACCTACCTCCAAAATGAGTTATATCTATGAAATATATATAGATATAGATATATATCTATGAAATGAAATAAAGCAAAGCACAATAAAAGAATTGCCTGTATGTATTCACTATCTAATACATCCTATTTCAGTTGAATCCTATTTCACCTGGTGAAACTCAATTGTCATTTTATAAACAGAATAAGAATAAGAAAACAGAGGCACATAGAGAGTAAGTAACTTGTCCACCATGACGGTACTGTTAATTAACAGAGTCTTATATCAAATCTATTCCTATCTGATTCTGATCTTTCTCTGAAAACTATGTGGGCTTATACAAAATGAAACCATCATTAAAAATTTTAGAAAGAAGATAGAATTTCCCTAAAATACAAGGAAACTAGTTAAATATAAAAGAGTTGAAATAAGCATCAAAACTGAAGTCATAACTTCCCTATGAAGCCCTCTTAAGGACACCAGCTCAAATTGGCTTTCTGATGACAACTCCTTTTGTACTTATTCAATAAGACACCTAATTAGTTCCTCGTGTTTTCTAATTCTATGAACAACAGGAATTGATCTAGTTAAAAGTACTTCATAATAGTGGCATTATTCCCCGCTCATTATCTTTTCATATGTGTTGTTCTCATCCTCCTAATCTGATTGGAATCTGGGTAGACTGCTCTGCTCAATTTTAGGTCCCACTAATTACTTATCACATTCACTTGGAAATCTCCCGTGGTTCAAAGTTGACTCCTTTTAGTCCTTTCTACTTATCAACATCGTTTTTCTGTGGTATCCTTGTTTTGTAATTCTTATGGTAGGGAACACTATCCATGAGTTTCCCATATCAGAAACTTATAACTTTGTCTCACCCACCACACCTGGTCCTTCAGTGTCTTTTTGCTAGATGTCTCTTGTATCTTTCTCAATCTTTTTTAACGTTATGGTGGTGTCGTTAGACGAGGATTTCAATCTCTTTTGCTGGGTTATTTGCAAGATCCTTCTCACCTGTCCTTCTTTACTAGTATCGCATTCTTCCAATCTATTCTTTACCATGCTCCAAAATTAGCATTCTGATATTCAAGTAACAATGTACATTCAATAAAATATTTCCAAAAATATACTTTATGTCCATTAATTTCCAGGTATCATGTGAGGTACAGAATATATTGTCATAAGCAAAGCACAGAAGTTAAACTCTCCTTCATTAGCTACTAGTCAAAGTCCAAACTCATAACTACACATAATTATCTACCTAATTCTCTTCCTGTAAAACCAAGAGACAGAACTGATCTCTTCCTCCACCTCAGTAAATGTTATACATTCTCACTTGAAGTTTTCCTAATGCATTATGTTTTCCCATGCCTCTGGTTGATATGTACTTTATACTGCCAAGAATGCCTTTACTTATCAATCTCATCCCACTACATACATTTAGATAATAACTAATCCTATTTCAAGGCTTTTAAACTGAAATTGTCGCTTCTAAAAATAGTCCACATGGTAATAGAGTTAACAGTAGAATTTTAAATACATAACTCAGGGAAGTTTAACAGGTTGAAATGTTATCTCCTTTCCTTATTAAATAAGAATAAATCATTAACATCGAGTAGTACATTGTTTTCTATTAATTATATAGAAAATTACAGTTTTTACATTATATAGTTGCTTTTTAAACTGTTTCTTAATAAGAAAGTCTTATCTCCAAGAGGAATTGTCTACTGATAATCTTTTCATATTCTGACAAACTCACTTTACAATATCAAAAGTTCGTAAAACAGGCTTTGATGTTGTTGAAATATTAGGATTTTTCACTGTTAAGAGTGACTTCCATTTACTTTTATGTGTCAAATTTTAAGAAGCTCTAATAAAGCAATGCCCTAAATGTTTCTTTGAAAAGAGTACCTTTTTGTTTAAAAATGAGAATAATTACCATTTGCACAGCAGGAACACACCTGGAAAAAAATCAAGCAGAAAGGAAAATTAGCATAAACACAATACGCCATTTCATTTGAGGGCTTTTATTGATTGAGAGATGAAAAGAAAGAAAAACAAAAAGAAGTGACATGGTTGCCTTAGTTACAACCATCATTTTACATGATTACCTGTCCCCCCACTCTGCTATTACATTTGGTAACTTGAAAGCCATGAAGAAAGAAGCAACAAAGTGTGTACAATATTATCCAATGCAAATTACTTACTTTTGATTTTTTTTGCTAGTATTGTCTAATTTATTAACTCCATTAAAATATTAATTCACAAACTTAGAAATTAATGGTATATTACTCTATATCTTTGCCTTAAAATTAATTTTCCAATTTAAAGAAGCACTTGAAAATGTAATTACTCCCTCTGCATTTACTAATTCAACAGTGTTGATTGCTTGCTTTCATTATACCCCATACTCAACTAGGTTCTAAAGATAACATAGGAAATATAGGAAGTTCTTTACTTTGAAGAAATTGAAGTCTTGTAATAGAAAATGAACAGTTATCATACATTGGGTTGTTTTGTGAAAGATATTAGTTATAGGATATTAATAGCTACAACACACAGAGTATCTCCAATGTGTCCTAAACTATACTGGATGCTTTATATACATTATTTCATTTATTATTTTGACAACCACATGCATTACCTATTATTTCCCACGTCCAGAGGAAAAACTAAGGCTGAGAAATATTTTGCGCAGAGATGCACAAGCATGAGGCAAGAGAGCCAGGATGAAATGCCAGCCACATTTGATTTCAGGGCCTGTTTTGTTTTTTAAGTTATAGAAGAGAGACATCTGACCTACCTACGAAGGTCATTCAGCTAACTCTTGAAAAAAGTCAAGTAATTACATAAAGAAAGGTGAGGTATATGATGCAATTAAAGAACTACAACTATTTTATTAAGACTCTAAAATGAGAAATGTCATAAAATGTTACCTAGATAGAGAGGTGGGGGACTAACTATAAATGGCTTTGTATGTCTTTGCTTTACTCTTACCATGTCTTGCATATTATCTTTTACTTTTACATCCATTTATATAACATTCTTTAAACTCTAATTCCTGAGCTTTACCGTATTTAGCCATGTGATAAAAACTTTCTCAAAACCTTATGCCATGCCACCTATATAGGAAATCTTTAGTACCTGTTTTTCTTGATCATTCTAGTTAAGTCCATGGTCACTAAGCACTCTCTTTTGACCTGAATCATTTCTCTATGGTTTTAACTGGTAAAAAAGTAAATGGTCTCACTTAAAAAATTGAAAACTATATTTATTTTTAAATTTTAAGAGAACAAAATATTTCAAGCTCAGTGTTTTGCTAACATTCTTAATATATTATCAATACTAAACAGAAGAAACTAATAGCCCATTTAATATTATTGAAACTCTAAATTCATGTCCCATTTATATCGTTATCTTTTTTTTAAAACATCCAGAAGTTATTTAGTTTAGGTCTCATGAGCATTTGCCTATTTTCTTAATATCTGAGTTTGCAGTAACAGCAGAGGGAGCTCACAGTGTGTTCTTTTGAGATTTGTTAAGTTACATATTTTACTTCTGTTGCTCAATGGAGGGGTTATAAAACTAAAGGTTTATTTTTTTCAAGGAAATTTTCATAAATATGTAATAGAAGATATAATTTATGGACTATGTCATATAGCAATAAAAATAGAGAAAAACAATTTGACAACTTCACTACATATACATTCATTAAATTTAAATTTAAATTTCAAACTTGAACTGCTTCCAATTATTATCATTATCCTACATTTCTGTGTCTTGCTCAGATCTTTCTACTGAACTCCAGACTTTCAATATCTATGAAATACCTCTCCTCAGATGCATAACAGACCTCTCACCCTGCCTTCTGTTGAAGGCAACATCATCTTTATAGTTGCACAAGCCAGAAGACCTGGAGTTATCTCGACTTCCCTCTTTCTAATAAATCTTAGGTCTAGACCAACACACAATTCTATTGATGATTCTTTCAACATGTTTTTAGAATCCAACCATTTCTCAACACCCCTATGCTACCATCCATGTCCTCTCTTATTTGGATTACTGCAAGAGCCTCCTCAAAATATCCTGGCTTTTTCTTTTGTAAACCAAACTACTTTCAACACAGCTGCAATAATAATCTTTTAAAACAAAGAGATTGTCATATCATTCCTTTCCTTAAAACCTTGCAATGTTTCCTCATTTCATTGAAAATAAAAGCTAATGTCTCTTTAATAGCCTATTAGACGTTGTATGATTTTTCACCCCCTTCCCAGTAACCTCTCTGATCTATCACCTGATACTCTCCCTCACTAGCTGCAAAGCTGCCGCTTGAACTTTTTCACATGTCAAACAGGTGTGTTCCTATTTCAGGGCCTTTGCACTGACACTTCCTTTGTTTGAAAAGTCTTTCCCCAAAGATCTACACAACTAACTCTAGTATGGCTTTGTTCTAAAGTATCATCTTTCAATGAGGTAAGCCCTGGCAATCCATATAAAATTGCAACTCATATCCCCATGCATGCCCTTTCAATCTCTTTTACCTACTCTACTGCTTTTTACACTGTTCATATTACCTTTTAGCATACTATATTATTTAATATATTACATACTATATTATTCATTATATTTAGTATCCCTCCTAAAATGTAAGTACCTGGGATGCCCAAGTGGCTCAGTCAGTTAAGCATCTGACTTTGGCTCTGGTCACAATCCCAAAGTCCTGAGATCCAGTCCCAAATCAAGCTCCCTGCTCAGTGGGGAGCTGCTTCTCCCTTTCCCTCTGCCTGCTGCTCCCTTTATTTGTGCTCTCTTTCCTGTCAAGTTAAAAAAAAAAAAATCTTTAAAAATAAATAAATAAATAAATAAATAAAAATAAAATGTAAAAAAGACAAAGACTTTTTAAAAATATCTGATGTGGCTCAGGCATGTAAAACAATTTCTTGCACATAGTAGGTGCTAAAAAAAGATGTTGGTTGACTAAATATATAAGCGATAAAAATTAATTTTGATGATTTTTATGGCATATATGCCTCTATTTTTAGTCCTGTGCTTTGTAGCCATTCTTTTTATTTAATACAATATGATGAGAACTTCAAAAATTATCTTGGTGAGAATTACAAATTATATACATATATATGTACATATATATTTGCATGAATATTTAATAAGGCATAGTAGGAATTTAATAAATATAAGCTAATTTATAATATAAAGGACTTTAAGCAGAAGGGTGCCAAAGATTTGTAATAACTTTCAGTGGAGAAATACTGTATTGCTTTCTCACTTGAAAGATTCCATGATAAAAATAATTAGTTCAGATCTCAATATAACTTTTCTTCCAGTTTCCTTAAAATAATAATTCCAATGTATCATGTAAATCAGGTGAGTTTGCTGGTACTTAAGCTTGTATTTTGTACTAGTGGGTATCTGATTGCCTACCAGACCTGAAAAATCATAAATCTTAATTATTTGATTGGCTTATAGAACATATTTACTTTAAGTTTAAAGCCTCATCTTTATCAGCCTTATAGGCCATGATAAAAATATGATAAAACCCATCCGTTATTCAAAATCATTGAATAGTTATACTCCACTGTTAAAAGAACAAAATTGACAGGCTTCTGAATGTCTTCTATCAAACTATAACTTCTTTCTTCCGAAATACACCAAGCATGCCCAAACTCAGGGACCTTTGACCAAGCCATTGTTCCTCTTATTTGAAGTGTTTCCAGAGAGCAAAGTCCATCAGTTGTCCACCGAAATCTATCATCCCTTTGTCCACATCTTTCAGCTCCTAATCTTTCACTGCAGTTAGGGGGCATGTGAAAAAGTGCCCTCCACCTTCTCTGAGCCAAAGAGATATGCACTGTTTCTAGATCCAGCGCACAGAGCCTTAGATAAACACTCTTCCTCGTTCCTCCCTTTTAGCTGATGGGAAGGACTGTACCCAGGAGATCTTGGAAGGTATGTGTTAAAAATTCCAAGTACCTTTTATTTTGGCCCAACTAATTGTGTGCACAGGCTGCCCTGTTGTGTGAAAGCTTGCCCTGTATTTTTGCATATAAAGGGAATAAACTTCGTGCTCTATAATCACTGAAATGGAGCTGGGTGTTTTTGGTTACGGGATTTTTAGCCTACCCTAATACATGGCAACCAAACACCAAATACCTACAACTATTAAATAGATGCCTTCTGTGATTTTCACGCCCCCCCACACCTTGCAAGGCAGAACCAGAATCCTCTAACCCACAGAAATTTCTACATTTATTCCCCCAGAGAAATGACAACATTCAATGTTATATATTTGTTTGTATATTTGTCTTCCCCTTACAAATCATCTCTGCAAGGTAAGGATTGAAGCCTTTCTATCCTTGGAGTTTCAGTTGCAGAGTATCTAGAACACCCTAAGTCCTGAATAAATATTTATTGCTTTATTAAATTAACACATGAATGAATGAGGCAGTAGTCTCGGAAATAATATATATGTCATTCAACTCAGCAGCGCTTCCTTTTTTAAAATTTTAGGTACTCAGGTCTTTAACAATTACAAAATGATTCTATTTCCTTTTTCCTTCCCCACCCTTCTTTCTCTAGCCATACCGACATATGAACTTGTTTCCAGTCACATGTATCAATAACAAGGCAATGTTAATCTTTTAGAGGGAAGAAGTCACCATTACTGTAGTGGGGAAAAAATGAGCAAAATCAAACAAAGGAGGACAAAACTAAAACAAATTATTCAACCAACCATCCAACCAACCAACCATCACAGTGAACATCTACACTGATGTATCTGGGTGAAAAATGATGTGTTTTAGAATCCAAATGATCACATTACATATTATGAAGGGTTTTCAGAAGTTCATCTTGTCAAATAAAGATGAAGTTTTCAAAAATTCATTATTTAAGATTCAACACAAAAGAATGTAGTAAAATATGAGTAATAAAATTGCTTTATTCAAATTGCCAATTTCCTCCTTTAGTTACACATGAGAAATGCTTTAACTTTATATTGGAAGCACATATCAGTACAGTAAGGACACAGCCTTCAGAAGGTCAATTATTATGCACATGGAAACTAATAGAACTGCATTGCTCATTCACTGGTAGGGGTTAATTAGTTAAATCTTCAGTGCTACTTAACAATTTTCACACACCTCACACAGTTCAAGTGCACACAACACAAAGCAATTACACAGCAGTAGACATTTGACAAAGATGAAAAGCAAGATCAGATTCGACAATACCTATTTCCTGCTTCTAAAAAGAAAATAACTTTGGCTTAGAATGTAACTTGTGTCTATTAAATTACTCTATATCAGAAAACAAAGTATAAGAGGAGCAAAGAGAAAAGATGATATATCAACAAAGAACTAGAAATTAAACACGTTGTACAGCCACGACAGAATTAGATAGTTCTAGAATATTGTAAATCATAGAAAACTGTTGTATCAAAACAAAAGAACTATAAGGTCACAGAAATGTGGAGTAAAAAGTTAAGCTGGATGGTACTGGCACAAAAACAGATACATAGACCAGTGGAACAGAATAAAGAGCCCAGATATGGACCTTCAACTCTATGGTCAAATAATCTTTGACAAAGCAGGAAAAAATATACAGTGGAAAAAAGACAGTCTCTTCAATAAATGGTGCTGGGAAAATTGGACAGCTATGTATATAAGAATAAAACTTGACCGTTCTCTTACACCATACACAAAGATTAAACTCAAAATGGATAAAAGACCTCAACATGATGCAGGAATCTATCAGAATCCTAGAGGAGAACATAGGCAGTAACCTCTTCGACATTGGCCACACCAACTTCTTTCAAAACATGTCCCCAAAGGCAAAGGAAACAAAAGTGAAAATGAACTTTTGGGACTTCATCAAGACCAAAAGTTTCTGCACAGCAAAGGAAATAGTCAACAAAACAAAGAGGCAACCCACAGAATGGGAGAAGATATTTGCAAATGACACTACAGACAAAGGGCTGATCCCCAAGATCTATAAAGAACTCCTCAAACTCAACCCACACAAAACAGATAATTACATCAAAGAATGGGCAGAAGACATGAACAGACACTTCTCCAAAGAAGACATACAAATGGCTAACGAACAAATGAAAAAAATGTTCATCATCATTAGCCATCAGGGAAATTCAAATTAAAACCTCACTGAGATACCACATTACAAGTGTTGGAGAGGTTGTGGAGAAAGGGGAACCTTCTTACACTGTTGGTGGGAATGCAAGTTGGTGCAGCCACTTTGGAAAACAGTGTGGAGATTCCTTAAGAAATTAAAAATAGAGCTGCCCTATGACCCTGCAATTGCACTACTGGGTATTTACCCCAAAGATACAGATATAGTGAAAAGAAGGGCCGTCTGTACCCTATTGTTCATAGCAGCAATGGCTACAGTGACCAAACTGTGGAAAGAACCAAGATGTCCTTCAACAGATGAATGCATAAAGAAGATATGGTCCATATATACAATAGAGTATTATATCTCCATCAGAAAGGATGAATACCCAACTTTTGTATCAACATGGGCAGGACTGGAAGAGATTATGCTGAGTGAACTAAGTCAAGCAGAGAGAGTCAATTATCATATGGTTTCACCTACTTGTGGAGCATAAGGAATAACATGGAGGACATTGGGAGATGGAGAGGAGAAGTGAGGTGGGGGAGATAGGAGGAGGAGACAAACTATGAGAGACTGTGGACTCTGAGAAACAAACTGAGGGTTTTGGAGGGGATAGGGGTGGTGGGTTGGGTGAGTTTGCTGGTGGGTATTAAGGAGGGCACGTATTGCATGGAGCAGTGGGTGTGGTGCATGAACAATGAATTTTGGAACACTGAAAAAAAATAAAATGTAAAAAAAGGTTAAGCTGGGGAGCAATTTGATTATTTTTTCTTCCCTATGTTTTGAAATTTAAAACTTAAAAATATCTGCGTAGTTCTTCTTTAGAATAACTGTACAATATTTTTCAATTATTTGTTTTCAAAAGTCATCTCATATTCAGGGTTCCAACAATCTAAGTTGATTCAAGAATTAGACATTTATTACCACTTTTTGTTCCCCTTTTCCAAATGTCTACTTTTTCTGACTGCTTGCCAACATTTCATTAGAATGCATTATTTCAAGAGAAAAGCACTCTTTCAGATTGTTTATTATAACAGGGAATATTTATAGGTGCATCTTTCTTAAACGATATGTTTTCTATGAAATTTACATTTGAAAGAATTATTGTGTAAGTTTGCAGAACTATTGTATAGTATAATTTCAGTTTGCATGAAAACAGAATAATTGATGTAAGCCAAACTAGGGAAGGAATGAATACTTCCAGAGACTTGACCAATATAAAGTTTGTCTTATAAAAATGGAGCCTTAAATAAAATCTTCCTAAACCATTATCAGTATGTCATATATTCCCTCTAACCTCTGATTTTAAAACAAAAATGACGATTTAAAAGGGAAAAAAAAGATGGTAATATGGGTAAGTCACTTGGTTTAGTACTAGGGGATTCACAGAAACAAAACAAGGTCCCTTCATTCTGTGGGTTGAGAGAAATTAAAACAAGAATTATAATATGGGTATATGATGAATGACACGTAAGCAAAGTAATTGGTGGAATAAAGTGAGAACAGGTTATTCTCTCTCAAGGAAAATTGAGGCATGACATTGAAAGATAAGCAAGATGTTAAGGACATCTAAAGAGAAGCACAGGAAATAATAATAGCAAAACCACAAGTCATGTTCATTAATGTTAAAAACTTTATTACATGTTCAGAGATTGAAGGTTTATATTGAAATATAATATTAGAAAGGCTAGTTGGAATTTTATGGTCCATTCAAGTCCTCTACACCATGCAGCTCACAATTCCATAAATTATATCCTTAAGTTCATCCTCTCACACAAAAGTTTAAAGCTAGAACTATCTGAACTGATTCATGTAATCCTATTCTCCCCAACTTGGGTCTGTTTCTCTCAGTCACCTAGCCTATGTCATCTGAGAACAGTCTATGATCTTATCTTGCCTGGATTTCACACTCCATAAACCTTCCATCACAGGGACCTCACACATTTGCCAGTGTTTCATAAGCTTCACCTTCTTTGGCAAAATACCTCATGGAGGATCTGTCCACTCTTCTCCCCAGTCCCATTGCTCCTTGTCCCTTTCTCTCTGCTTTTAGGTATATTAGCTTTTTTGTTTGTTTTGGGTTTTTCATGACAAAAGGGCATGTCCAAACTGGGGGCTCACTGTTGCTCATTACTGTTTCCTCAGAGCATGGAAAAATAAGTTTATAATAGACATGCAACACACATTTCCTGACTGAGTTATGGCACCAGATAAATGGATAGTCCTCCCACGGAAGGCTCAATCCCAACGATTTGGAAATCAAGTCTAATCAGGAACCATTTGGAGAAGGGCCTTACTCATATCCTGTAAGTAGTAGAGAATAAAATTTTACTCAGGTAGGGTGTTTAACAGCTTTCAGAAGGCACCCTACCCAATTCTGACACCCTACCACTTCACTTTACTGAATGCTAAAGTGAAAGGTTTTTCCTTAATAAAGAATCATACTGATAGGAGATTTTGACAAAGAATATAACCTAGAACTCTTTGAACCAGTCCTTAGGAAATCCTGGTTATAAGAAGTATTATGTATAGTTCTTAATGTACAACACATGCAGTCTTTTAAATAGTCTAAAGTTTGTAGCTGCATCATGACATCAAAAGATTATGAAGTTGGATCAAAATGATTGGAATATTGGTGAAATTCTTGTACTTGCCTTTATTTTAATGTTGTGCTATTTACTTTATAATACTTTAGTAACATTATAAAAAGTGTTATATAAAATTCACTATTGCATTTCATTTTGAGAGTATTGTCAAATCTATTTTCTTTCATATTAGTTAGAATGTCTTATTTAGGGGCACCTGGGTGGCTCAGTGGGTTAAAGCCTCTGCCTTCGGCTCAGGTCATGATCTCAGGGTCCTGGGATAGGGCCCTGCGTTGGACTCTCTGCTCAGCAGGGAGCCTGCTTCCTCCTCTCTCTCTGCCTGCCTCTCTGCCTACTTGTGATCTCTGTCTGTCAAATAAAAAATCTTAAAAAAAAAAAAAAAAGAATGTCTTATTTATGAGGCTCTCTCAATGAGAATTCCAAGCATAGCAGTTGTGTAGGTGTTTGCCATTCATTACTTTATCAATTTTAATTTCTAATTAATTTGTATCTCTATTTTTTGTCAGAAATCGTAAATTCTGTTCTCTACTTACCATCCATCTGTCATCTCTCTGTCTATAATGCATTATCTATCTATCATCTATCTATCATCCATCTATTATTTATATATCTATTTTGTTTCTTCAAATTGTTTTAGAGGACACATCCAATATTATAAAATCAAATTTTATGTAGATCAATTTTCTGATGAGTGTGAAACTCCTACTAGTTTGCATACCTACTTGTTTGTTTCCCTAAGAAATGGCCCCTGAGTTTTGTAACTTATCTGAGAAAGAGCTTTCCTTTGAGATTAATTATCCAAAGTGTAGAGCAATTAAGCACCAGACTTTCACTTCAAACTCCCAAGTGAGTTTAAAACCTCAAATGCCCAGAAAGGACAAAGAGATTAGATAAATACATGAAATAAATTTAGGAGCATTTGTTTACCTTGAATAAAAAAAAATTCCATTTTTAAAAACTAGGAACTCTAAAAAACTCTAAAACTCTAAAAAAGATTTTATTTATTTATTTGACAGAGAGAGAGAGAGATCGATAACAAGTAGGCAGAGAGGCAGGCAGAGATAGGGGGAAGCGAGCTCCCCACTGAGAGAGAGTCCAAAGCAGGGCTCCCTCCTGGGACCCTGAGATCATGACCTGAGCCGAAGGCAGAGACTTAACCCACTCTGAGGCACCCAGGTGCCCCATCTCCCTCATTTTTTAAATGTATGGACTCTTTCCATTTATCTTTCATTTTTGCACTGCTGATAGAGCCATAAGTGAGTAGAAATATCTCTTTAAGAACAATAGTGCAAACCTTATTGCAAATGCCAACTAATGATTTGCTTGGTATTGGGAAAAAGTTGGAGATGAAAATATGATGCAAGCCTTGCTTAGCTCCAGCTGATTGCTGCCTGAAGGAAAGGCGCTATGAGGGTTCCCAAATATTATTATTTAGGATAAACCAGGACTACAATATTTCAAAAAATTAAAATAAACCCAGTTATATGAACCAAGCAAAGCCTATCCATGTCCTGGTGCAGCCATGGAGCTGCTGATGACGTATATGGGAGATATCACTCTATCATCCTCTGAACTTATTGTTATGGAAGAAAATTTCCTTAAATTGTTTGTGGTTAACCATTTCTCTGTGAGGATATTTACAAAGTTTAAAAAATGTGACAGAAATTCTCAATGTTTGGGTCTCTAAGTTTGAATCCCTTTATTCTTTCTCCATGGTGCATTGTGAGCATTATTTTACTTATAAATTTAAGCCTTCAACTCTGGAACATTTTTTCATTGTACTATTGATTTTTAAATTTTATTTGTTCATTCATCTTCTTCTGGTTTGTAGGCAGTTTCTCCTTATGCTATCCTCTATCTTCTATACTTGTCATCGCTCTCCACATTTTTTAATGTCTTTGTCTAATTCCTCTTTAGAAGAGTCTTCTAAAGTTCTAATACACAGCATAGCCTTTCCCTTGTCATCATTTTTTAGCTCTTGCTTGAGAGAAGTACATTTGGAGAATTTGGGGGAGTAGGAAACTAAGGTTTACCTAATTATTCTATCAAGTGGGACCCCTTCTCATTTATTTAAGTGGTTGTCAAGGTCTATCTATTATCTATCTATCTATATCTATCTATCATTTATCTCTCTACCTATCATCTGTCTATCTAACATCTATTTTTTATGTATCTACATATAAGTAGAGAAATACAGTATTTCCTTATTCTATGCCAGCTAAACAAATATAAAAAACAAAATAAGGCTCTGAGAACCGCATTTTTTTTTTTCATTTTCCCTACTTCTCAATACCCAAAACAGAATTTTAAAATTTAATATTTTTAGTATGGGGTTGGGTGGAAAATGGTTTTCTAATATACCCATCATAATCAGAAAGATAATAGACAGTATTTGTTTCCCCCAACCCTTGTCAAGCCAAGAGCAGAGCTAGCCCACTTAAATACAGCCATGGATGTCATGTAGGAGAAGAGAATGAAGAAGGGAGAGAAAGATGGTCAGGCCTCACCTTGAGCAAGAGCCACCCCTGTCTGTTACTAGTCTGATGTCATCAGATGAAATACTGGAAAAGATCCAAATCTGCTGTGTGTCACCACTAGAAAGAGGGTCCTGTTAATGTTCTCAACTTTGCCAAACAATTCCGTTTTCATTGTAGGGAATAGGATAGGAACATAAAGAAGGGTCAGAGACCTTAAATTCCTATTCAAAGTAGATACACTGGTTCCAACACATTTTATATCGATTTCATTGTAATCTTAATTCTAGTAAGCTTTTCTCTTATCTCATTCATTTCTTCTTATATTTTGAATGCCTATCAAGGAATTCCTAACTCATCTAAATCTGATTTCTTATCATCTCATCTTGTATATCATTTTATAAAATCTACATTTTATTAAGTTTTGATATCAAAAATTTTTCATATTTTATTACATTTTGATATCAATAATTTTTCAAAAATATTCTCCTGTTTCCTAGAAAAATGGTTTTTGGCAATGTCTTCCTCTGCTACTTTTAGGAATATTCCTAAATTCCTTTATTATTTGTTCCTTTATTATGTGTGAGCATGTATATATTTTGGTATTTACTAATATTTGTATGATGAAACTTACTCAAGCCACACTACTAGTTTCTCAAAGAGTTTTTCTTTGTTTAGTTTTGTTTTATATTTATTTACCTACTAAATATTCACCAACAGCCTATTTTCATACTATGAGGGTGCATTCCATTTATGGTTGTGGATACAATTCTCCCCTTAGATACCAAATTTATTGTTCCCAATATGATTCTCAGCCTTGGGCAATAATGGGCAAAGCTTGCATAATCCTATTACCCTTTTGTCATTTTCTTTTTTTTTTTTTCTCTTTGGTGCACATACTCTGACTTGCGACATACTTTTTGTCTTCCTAAATCTGATATTCATCATAATAAAGAAGTTGCCTCTAAAAATATTTAAAAATATTTAAAGATTACACCCTTCCCTAATATTAACACCAATAAGTATTTCACCATTTTAAAAAATTATTGCTTTTTTATTCAGACAGATTCATTTAGTCACCCCTATTGCTCACATCACCAACACAACTCCTGCTGGTTTGGTTATAGCATCCTCTTGCCTTAGTGTGAGCTGGCCTTTAATGCCATTACCCCACACAACACAAAAGATTGTTAAAAAACCCTTTCCAAGGCTACCTCTTATTGTCCTTTGCCTCTAGCCCTCACCCTTTAGTAGTCTCACCCAGTTTTGTATTATAACTGTTTCTTTGCATACAAAAGCTCTGAAATCAAAGTACATTTTGTTCAAAATTAAATTTAGTGCAATTTCATCATTAGTCCTTAGTAATTTTTACTGATCTTTGTGTGTGAATACGGTAGAAATGAATTAGAAAAAAAGAGGATTCAACTTAGTATTTATCATTAGAATTATTTTTAAAAGATGAAAATGAATGGTACCTTCTACCCTTATAGTATACAAATATTATGACATATCTATACATTTCATGTAGATTTTTCCCAGTAAGTGTCATACACTAACTTAAGATTTTTAAAGGTTTTGGGATCACCTATCACCTATCTTCTTCTGAACAAATTGAGAATAGACAAAAGGTACTGGTGGGAAATTTTTAATAGTATTTTTAAAATTATTATTAGGAAAATTTGATGAGTTAGTGTGACATTAACTCAAGGACAAAATTCAATTTTATTTTATTTTTTAAGGATTTTATTTATTTATTAATTTTTTTGGAGAGAGAGAGATCGTGAATGGCAGAAGGAGAGGGAGAAGCAGACTCCCTGCTGAGTGGGGAGCCTGATGTGGGACTCAATCTCAGGCCCCAGAATCCTGACCTGAGCTGAAGCCAGACTTACCAAGTCATCCAGGTGCAACCCAAAGTGCAATTTTAAATGTTGCCTTCTCATCGAATAAAATTTCACCACCAGTTATGGAGAAGGTAGGTAGATACCATAAGGTCTTTCTTCAGGTAGATGAGGATGGGAAGACGCTGTGCTTGCGATACAGAACTCTCCCTGAGAAGGACTACATCACTTGTCAGAAGACCGAAGGCAACTCCCAGAGAAGGAAAACAGACCTCTTTAGCATCAAATCAATGACTGTCAGATTGTCAGCAGGGCTAGTCACTTCCCATCCATTGGGAAGCCTGGGACGGGGTCTTACAACACAGGGTCTCCTTGAGAGGGAAAAGAGAAGATGGAAACATGGCTAGAAGGATCATAAGCATTTCCCCTAATATTCAATTTCCCAAATCGTCTTTTGATAAACTTGGGATTGTAGCTTTATTTCAAGGTGGATGTCACAGAGATCAAGAAACTTTCAGAGTAGTACTTTCTGCCAGTTGGCAGCAGCAAAGAGATCATGGCTACAAATACATAGGATGGTATCTTCGACAACTTTCACTTTCTCAGGGATCTCAGTCTTCATTGCATTGTCTCTATCTCAAGGATTATTGCTCTCAAAAGAATGGTACAAACTTCCTGTTCAGACACACTTGTGCCACAATGTGTCTTATATTGGAAGAAGGGATCTTTCTGTGATGATTCAGTGAACTTTATAATTTATTTGAATTTTGCCTTGCTTTTCAATATTTTTTGTCCTATTTTCAAAGAATGAGAAGTAATTGAATGTATTTACATCAGAATTTTATTTATAATGTAAGTATTAAGTCATTGATAAGTGAATTGTTTTGAGTTGAGAGACTTTAAAGTAACAAAAATGGTTTAAATTTAGAGGTTATGATAATATGTAAATTATCATACCACATATATTTCAATTTTATAAACTTATATAAGTTTAAAGAAGGTGATACAAATCCATAAACATTTTCCATCTGGGTAATTGTTTATTTTTTTCTCTCTAAGTGATGGAATCTGCTTCATTTTAAGCAAGCAAAAATTCGTTCCTTAATAATTGATAACCCTAAAGATTCTCAGATTAGGTGACAAAAACATATTGCAATATAAAGTTGGGAAGAAAAAAATGAACATTTATTAATATATCCTTATTTCCCAAGGTAATTTTTAACTATGAAATGAATAAATTCTAATAACAACATTAAGTTCTTTCCATGCTTTATGATTTGTTTCAATACTGGTACATGCATTTCTAAAAAACAAACAAATTTTTGTTTTTGGCTTTGTTTTGGGTTCTGGTTTCTGGTCCAGCATGTAAAAAACTAGCAAAAGGAAGGCAAGTTATATCCAAAGTAAGCAAAGGAAAAGAAATAATAAAAATTGGAGCATAAATCAATGAAATTGAAAACAGGAAATCAATAGGGAATATCAATAAAACCAGAAGCTGGTTCTTGGAAAAAAATAATTACATTCATCAGCCTCTAGTCAGGCTAACAAACAAATGAGCAAATAAACTAAATAGAGGGATATTACAATTAGTAATAGCAGAAACAAAAGAAGGGTCATCACTAGAGATCCTGTAAGTATTAAAAGGATATAAAAGAGTACTGTGAATAACTCTATGCCTGCAAGTTTGATCATCTAGATAAAATGGACTAATTCCTTACAAGATATAGTTGCCAAATCTCACACAAGAAAAAACAGTTTGAGTAGGCCTGTATGTTAAAAATGCCCATTCCAGTAGGAGAGCGGCAATATCTTACTGTGGTTTTTATTTGCATTTCCCTGATTAGTGAGTGATGATTAGAACCATTTCATGTACCTGTTGGCCATTTGTATATCTCCTTTGAAAAAGAAGTCTGTTCTGGTCCTTATCCCATCTTTAAATCACATTTTGTTATGGAGTTCTAGGAGTTTGTTGCATATTTTGATTATTAACCCCTTATCAGATAGATGATTTGTAAATATTTTCTCCCATTCCATATGTTGCCTTTTCATTTTGTTGCTCATTTATTTTGTTGTGCAAAAGTTTTTTAATTTGATGTTGTCCCACATGTTGACTTTTGCTTTTTCTGCTTGTGCTTTTGGTATCATATCCAGAAGAATCATTGCTAAGACAAATGTCAAGGAACTTTTTAACCATGTTTTCTTCTCGGAGTTTCATGCTATGGTTTGAGGTCTTATATTTAAGCCCCTCATCAATTTTGAATTAATTTTCAGGAGTGACAAAGATAGGGATCCAGTGCCATTCTCTTAAATGTTAATATCCAGTTTTCGCAACACAATTTATTGAAGAGACTATCTTTTCTCTTTTGAGTTTTCCTGTCTCTCTCCTCAAATATTAATTGACTGTATGTGCACGGGTTTTTGGAGGGGAGCTTGAATCTGTTCTGTTAGTCTATGAGTCTGTTTTTGTGGCACTACCACACTCTATTTTGGTTTTGGTTACTCCATTTTTGAATATAGTTTTTGAACATTTTGAATATAGTTCAAAATCAGCAAGTGTGATGCCCAGCTTTGTTCTTTTTTCTTGAGATTGCTTTGGCTATTCTAGTTCTTTTGTAGTTACATAAGAATTTTAGGATTTTATTTTTCTATTTCTGTAAAAAATGCAATTGGAGTCTTTTTTTTTTTTAAAGATTTTATGTATTTACTTGACAGAGATGGGAGAGAAATCACAAGTAGGCAGAGAGGCAAGTGGAGAGAGGGGGGAAGCAGGCTCCCCACTGAGCAGAGAGCTCGATGTGGGACTTGATCCCAGGACCCTGAGATCATGACCTGACCTGAAGGCAGAGGCTAACCCACTGATCCACCTAGGCATCCTGCCATTGGAGTCTTGATAGGGATTGCATTCAATGTATGGATGATTATGGGTAGTACAGATACTTTAACAATTTAATTCTTCCCATCCATGAACACAGAATATCTTTCCATTTGCTTATGTCTTCTTCAATATATTTCATCAATGTCTTTTCTTTCAAACTTTATTTTTTTTCTTATTTCAAGCTTTTATTTCAATTTAGTTAGTTAACATATATTGCAATTAGTTTCAGAAGTAGAATTCAGTGATTCATTACTCACATATAACACCCAGTGCTCATCACAATTGCCTTCCTTAATACTCATCACCCATTTAACCCATCTCCCAGCCCACCTCCCCTCCAAGAACCCTCAGTTTGTTTTCTATATTAAAAATCTGTTTTAGGGGGTGCCTGGGTGGCTCAGTGGGTTAAAGCCTCTGCCTTCGGCTCAGGTCCTGATTCCAGGGTCCTGGGATCGAGCGCTGCATCGGGCTTTCTGCTCAGCAGGAAGCCTGTTTCCCCCTCTCTCTTTCTCTGCCTGCATCTCTGCCTACCTGTGATCTCTGTCTGTCAAATAAATAAATAAAATCTTAAAAAAAAAAAAAAAAGAATCTGTTTTAGGGCACCTGGGTGGCCCAGTCAGTTGAATGTCTGCCTTTGGCTTGGGTCATGGTCCCAGGGACATGGGATTGAGCCCTGTGTCAGGCTCCTTGTTCAGCAGGAGCCTGCTTCTCCCTCTCCTCCCCGCTTATGCTCTCTTCTTGCTATCTCTGTCTTTCTCTCTCAAATAAATAAATATCTTTAAAAAAAAAAAGAATTTGTTTTATGATTTGCCTCTCTTTTTTCCATTATGTTCACCAGTTTCATTTCTTAAATTCTATATATAAGTGAAATCATATGGTACTTGTCTTTCCCTACTGACTTATTTTGCTTAGCACAATACACTTTAGCCCCATCCACATCAGTGCAAATGGCAAGATTTCATTCTTTTTGATGGCTGGGTAATAGTTTATTATGTATAATATATAATATATATATCACCTCTTCTTTATCCATTCATCTGTCGATAAACATTTGGGCTCTTTCTATAATTTGGCTATTATTGATAATGCTGCTATAAACATCAAGGTGTATGTGTCCCTTCAAATCAGTATTTTTGTATTCTTTGGGTAAATACCTAGTAGTGTGATTGCTGGATTGTAGGGTAGTTCTATTTTTCACTCTCTGAGGAACCCCCAGAGTGTTTTTTCCATAGTGGCTGCACCAGTTTGCATTCCCGCCAACAGTGTAAGCATTCCCCTTTCTCTGCATCCTTGCCAACACCTGTTGTTTCCTGTGTTAATTTGAGCCATTCTGACAGGTTTGAGCTTACATCTTATTATAGTTTTGATTTGTATTTCCCTGATGATGAATGATGTTGGGCATCTTTTCATGTGTCTGTTAGCCATCTGTATCAATGTCTAAAAGTTTTCAGTGTGCAGCTTTTTTACCTCCTTGGTTATATTGATTCCTAAGTATTTTTATTATTTTTGATGTTGTTATAAATGTTTTCTTTGTTTCCTTTTCGGATAATTCACTGTAAGTGTATACAAATGCAATGGTTTCTTGTCTACGGATAATTGCTAGTTGGTCTTCTTGTGAGGCGAACTGAAGTTGGGAATGACATATGTCACCTTTTGGGTTACTAGTGTTAGCATTTTCTTACTCATTTATAATTCATTCATTATTCTATCACCAGCAAGTTTATAATTGTAATATCATAATGCTGAATTGCTTTACCTCCAGTGAAGCCATTGACTATTCAAAGATGGCCATTTCAAACTAGAAAATTATTCCTCCTCTTTTCTAAAAAATAAAAAATAAAAAAATATTTATTTATATTAGAGAGAGAGAGCGTGAGTGAGAGAGGGAGAGCATGAGCAGTGGGGAAGGGGCAGAGGAAGAAGGACAAGCAAATTCCCTGCTGAACAGGGATCCTGATGCAGGGCTCGAACCGAGGACCCTGGGATCATGACCTGAGCTGAAGGCAAATGCTTAACTGACTGAGCCACCCAGGTGCCCAATAATGTGGGAAGTGCACTTAGATTCTATACATCTCTAGAAAATTTGAATGTCAACAATGATAATTCATGACTTTCAAAATTTAAAGAACAAAATGATAATGTAGAAATAATTTTGGATAAACATGTCTCCAAGTAAATCTAAATTAATTAGGCACTTCACCAGAAACAGATTTATGGCCAAAGATTGGCCTTAGTTATGTGCCTTTGGTTCCTGGGTCTAGCAATTTAGCTTCTTCCTGCAAAATACTTGTGCAGTAATAGCTTTGATTTTGAAAATTCTCTGCAAAACATTTTGAGCAGTCACATATTCATGGCTGCTGCTGTTATATAAGGCTCATTTGCTGCATTAGAAGAAGGCGCCCCCTCTGGGAAGATGAACAGGCAAAAGGCACAGTTTTCCTCAAGACCAACACAACCTTGTATCAAAAGCACACCAAGAGGACTTTTAAGCTTTCTTGGCTGAGGGCCCCTGTTCAAGGTGCAGCTTGCATGACAATATAACGATTGGCCTGAATCTATTTTTCTTAAATTCACTTTCTTCACAAAGTGATGAGAATAAAAGCTTAGTAAAGTACAAAAGTGCTATTTTAGGTAAATACCTTCATCATTCTATTTATTACTTGCTAATCTCCCATTTTCTTTAAAACTTGATCCAAGTATAATCTTGTTAGCCTGATGCATTTGAACACTGGTAAGTTCCATAAGAAGAAAAGAAACTACAAATCTCATATTTTTAACCACTGTTACAAATGTACTGCCAGTATGTGTTTTTATAAATTGTCACTGAGAAATTTGCATAATCTCAAATATCATGTGTGAGCAAAATGGCGAAAATTTTAAAATTCAAAGGGAATTTATTTCTCCACTTTTAATGTCAGGGTATAAGTATAATTTCCTTTTAAACCAGCAAACTGACAGAATCCATTCCCTTGTTCCTAAGGTTGATAATTTACTAATCAGAATTATCTCCAAGCAATTTGTGATATTCATTGTCACAGTGCTATCAAAGAAGGAAATGTAATCCCAATGCATACAGTATAATATCATAACTTACATAATCAGATGACCTAGATTCAAATCCTTGCCTGACAGCTTACCAGCTGTGCGACATTGGACAAACGATAGTTTGCCTAAAAATACAGGAGGTCTGTGGATAACAGAGCACAAAAATGAATTCTAGCAATCAAAATCTCTTCTAAAAATATTTTGTTTCCTTCTGATTTTTCTGTATGGGAGACTTTAATCTCTCCAGGACCTCTTATTTTGCCTAAATGAAACAGTAGACAAATATAACTAGAAATCTTAAGCTTTAAAGGAAATTAAGACTATGTCAAGATTCATTTTAACTTCCATCGTTTGGTTATTAAAACACTTTATACCACAATTTTCATCTGTAAAATGGGGCAAATGCTATGCCCATTTCCTAGGGGTATGATTATGGAATGACTGACAGGGTCATGATGACCAAAGGATTTAGAGCTCTTAGAACTGTACCTGGCACTAAAGAGTAAGCATAACTTGAATAAATAGAAATTAACACTAGTAAATCCTTGAATTTCAGAGAAATATGAGAACTCATAAAACTTTAGGTCTTGATTGATATAATAAGAAACAAGCTTACAATAAATTTTAAAATCTATGTGAGGTCATCTGGGTCTTCTATGTTTTACAATTTATTTCTTAAGAATTTGAATAAATGGCAACAGTAGGACAAATGCTACACGTGTATATTTAGTTCAGAATAAGTCATATTGACACACTGAATGTGTAAAGGGAAAAGTCAGTAAAAAAAGGAAAAAAAAATAAAAGTAAAGTAAATAATGATACGTGGGCATCTGGAGGAAGAAAAATATTATGTTGTTATTATTAGAACCCTTTAAAAAATACCAGGTTTGTGTGCTGCTTTCTCAGAACCCACACACTCTGGGTGTTAAAAGGAGGAGTTGTTAGCGCTGAAGAAATTATAACAAGGGTGTAAGTTTCTGTAGGTGGGAGACACTTATTATATGGAGATGCTTATTTTAGTCTTAGAATAATATTTTATTGAATTTAGATATTCAGGCAAGATTACTTCAATGTGAAGTATTGGATTGACAGAAGGAAAGTGCTTCCATTTATAGCAAGAGACTGAGCTTATCTTGTGGAACAATATACAAGGCAGGCCTTGCACCCCTTGCAAAAGACAATTTGGCAATTTCTTCAGATGATTTACTTGCCTAATGTCTTCATTGTCATAAAATATTAATAAGAATACTCTCAAGCCCTTAATTTAAAGTTTGAATGTTATATAAATAACTTTTATGTGAGACTATAAAATAAATGTCTTTGTCACTGTTTGTAAATAAGTACTACATTTTCTCTTTTTTTTAAAAAACGCTTCTATAATTGGATCAATGTTGCTTCTGGGTTGCTTCCACCTGCATGGGTTGCTCCTTTAGAGTCATTACTCAGAAAAAGAATTGTGGTAGCATAATTTGAAAATTTCTCATTAGATTATCATTAGAATTGAAGAGCCCTGTACTAGTAGCTAATATGTAGATTCTTTGTGAGGGCACTTTTTTTTTTTTTAATTGGAGACTTTATTTTTTAGGGTAGTTTTAAGTTTACAACAAAATTGACAGGAAGGTACAGATATTTCCCATAGGTCCCTTGCCCCCCACACATGCATATCCTTCCCCGTTGTCAACATCACTTACCAAAACAAATGTTCGTTACAATCAATGAACCTACACTGACACATCATAATCACCCAAAGTCGATCATCTACCTAAGGATTTGTTCAGTGTATGAGTTTGGGAAAACTCATATAGTCTATGAGTTCAGCAAGAAGCATAATGACATATATCCATAATTATGATATCATGTAGAGTATATATGTATACCACACACACACACACACACACATATAAAATATCATATATAGTATTTTCACTTCCCTAAATTTCCTAAATTTTCCTGAAATTCCACTCTCCCCACTACTCCTACCCTCCTCTGGCCCCTATTTTAAGATAGGGGTGTGGTTATTCACTGTGAGAAAGTTAGACATGCTCCATCATCTGGGAACACTGCCTTCTGCTGTCCCAGTGGACAGTACTGCCATCCCCTGACACTGATGCCAGGCACCTCCATTCCCTTCACTAATCCTGAGAAAGTCCTGGAATCCTCAGAATGGTGATTTAATGTCTGGGGTTTTAGTGCCATGCTTATTTTCTCTTGTATGTTACATTCTTCTATAATGGATACAAGCTTTTATTTTCTGATGTTTTGCAGATTTTCCACTGCCTTTTCTTTCTCTGTATTTCAAACATGAGACCATGTGAGTGCTGAACAGGGAAGAATCATCCAAGGAGCAACAGGGTGTACTCAGAACAACTATCTCTTCCCCTAGGAGATTTTCAATGGAAAGATAGTATAATTTTCATTGCAATGAAACACGTTTAAGATATTTCATCCTAAGGGCTCTTGGGTGGCTCAGTCCATTAAGTGTCTGCCTTTGGCTCAGGTAATGATCCCAGGGGTCCCAGGGATTGAGCGCTGCTTTGGGCTCTCTATTCAGCAGACTCTGCTTCTCCCACTGCCCTTCCCACTGCTCATGCTCTCTCTCTCTCAAATAAATAAATAAAATATTTTTTAAAAAGATATTTCATCCTACCTTATATACCCATTTTAATACGTGCTTTACTAATATTTCCAAGTTATGTCCTCATAACCTATAAGCCAAATTTTAAAATTTAGGCTAAGTTGAGTCAAAATCTATGATGGCTTGCAATGAACATTTCACAGTTTCAAAAAGCTCTATTTTTTTACATAGTGTGTACAATAAAGAGTGTTAAATATATAATGTAAGGGGGAAGAAAACAATGCAGAAGACCATGTAAAGAGTCTGAGTAAAATGTAAATTGAAGGGAAAGTTCCTTATGAAGAGAAATACTGCTAAATTCTCTGCTGTGATCTTGGGAGTCAACACCATGATTTTACTCATATGTGTTACTCATACCTGTTCTTCCTTTCTTACAGCCAAGTCATTTTCTAAACTCTAACTTATTCCCATTATTGCTCTGTTAACTTCCTAGTTGCGCTAAGCATCCAAGGGCACTTGAGTTGGACTTGTTCCAAAAATATCTTTTCTGTTTTTATGTGTGGGAAAAATATTCCTTACTGTTTTAATCCACTTCCATTTTGTTTTGGTTCCCAATGACCCAGTAATACCTACAAATTTAAAAATCACATAAAATGACTGGATTTTGTTCTCAAATATCTCTTTTTTAAACATCTCCCATCACCCAAACCTAACTTGCCATTATCTTGTCTTCTTTTCATTCATATATTCCTCCCATTATCTTTGTGAAATATCTTCTCTACTCAATTTTTTTTTTTAAAGATTCTATTTATCTACTTGACAGAGAGAGATCACAAGTAGACAGAGAGGCAGGCAGAGAGAGAGAGAGGGAAGCAGGCACCCTGCTGAGCAGAGATCCCAATGCGGGACTCGATCCCAGGACTCTGAGATCATGACCTGAGCCGAAGGCAGTGGCTTAATCCACTGAGCCACCCAGGTGCCCCTTCTCTACTCAATTTTAAGTCTAAAAGCAAATACATTAAAAATGAATTTCTAGTAATAATCTAGAAGTTCCTATTTCCTCTGATAACTAATTTTTTGTTTATCTAATTAATTGATTTGGCATATATTAATTGAATTCTCATTTTTATAATCCACTTATTTGTTGAAATAATTATGAGAATCTATAATCCATGTCCATCCTTAAAAAAATCAAAAGAAATAGTCAAATACAAAGTCGTTAAAATTACTACTATAGGACATCCTATGTCTCACGATAATTATATGTGCTAAGTGTTCTTGAGTTACAGTGGATGAACTTATTAGTTGTTGTTGTTGTTTGTTTTTTTCCACCAGAATCAGAGAAATCTTCACAGAAAAAGGACCATTTAGACTTAGATCTGAGGCATAAGTAAGAATTCACCAGGTAAAGAAATCTAAAATGAGAATCAGGAAAACGAAAACAAAAACAAAAACCTAAAAACTAGTCAATGAAAATCAAATTAGAGAAAAACACAGATGAAATCATGGACTCTTGAGAGTAGGTCCCAGAGATTAAAGCACACTAAATGCCATGCTGATAAGGATGCACCTTCTCCAGCAAGAAATGAAAAGTACAACAAATACTGAATCATTATGCTGAACACCTGAAACTACCATAACATTATATGTCAATTATATCTCAATTAAAAAGAAAGAAAGAAATGGAGATTCCACAGTTTTAAATGTGGGCTTTGTCTATGTCTCTAAAAGTTTTCAAATACTGCAGTCATTACTGAATAACTGAATGTGATTAAAAATATATGGGTATTTAAAAAATTAAACATTTTTCCATATGAATGATCCCTACCAAGCTCTCTGAACCTCACTTCACTTTTCGAATTAAAACCTGGAGAATTTCTGGGAAAATTTATCTATTAACTTATCTGCAGTTAATGACCTGAATTAATAAATCAAATAGATGAAGAAAAAGACTTGCATGAAGGAAATATAGAAGATATTATTTTTAGTGAAAAGAAATAAACACATACATAACAGATAATGTTATCTAGAAGAACAAATGCAGAAGGGTGCCCCAGTCATTTCCAGGCAAGGTGCACCCGTTCCAGGCAACTGGAAATTAGTACCCACAGCTGAAGTTGGGGAAAAGGTATCAGCCACTGTCTGGATAGAGAAAAAGAAATGACACACTCAAAAGGGAGTAACTGAAAATAATGTAATAAAGGGGATATGAACCAAGAGGTTAAAGGAAGTTAAGGGGATAAAAATCAGCTAGAAAACTGATACCAGCTCTAGACCTGAAGGGTAAATGGAAGGAGTGGTGTTACCAGAATCCAGAGAAAGCTAGATCCATGGAACAGGAGCTCCAGAAAGGGTGGTGCTCTGGAATGCAGCCCAGAGTGGTGCATATACACACAGTATATAATGGAGCAGATATACACAGTCTCTTTTCCTTTTTGCCTCTGATCTCCTGCCCATGCCTCCCACTGACAGAATCTAGCCATAAATCAAAAACCAGAGAACATGGGTGACCAGTCTGTAGAGGTCAGTTTTCAGGAGCATGAATCAGGGCAGAGAAGGCCAAGGAAAAGATATGGAGATGCAAATCAAGAATAAGTAACAATGAAGAGAGGAAAGGCATAGTGAGAATGGGGAAATAAAGGAGGGGTGAAGGGTCACCATGAACAAGTCTTGATAACTGGGGGCATTTAGTAGACTGGGAAGAAACTTACAGTAGGTAGGAAAAGAAAAGACATTTGTCCTGTGAGATTTCTGGTATATAAGCAAACAGAGCACTGTACTTTTTGCATTGCCATATGCTTATTTAGATACATTATATTCTTTTGTATATTAAAAATTTTGATGATAAAATATTAAGGCTTCTTTTTTTCCCTTCCAAAATGTTGCTCCATTCACAAAATGGCTTTGTATTTTATTGTAAGAAATGTATATTCCAATTTAAATGTCATTAAGAATTTACCGAAAAAGTCCCAGTTCTCAAAAATTATGTGATTTTTAAAACTTATATAACTAAGGAATTGCAAATAATTCTTTTGATTATTTTCACTATGTTTTACTAATATTCTTAAGTCAGTTCATTTGTTAGTTATTTTAACCAAGGGCGCAGTAAAAACATTGAAGGTAAATGTTGCTCTTATTTTAAACTTACTATTTTGGTAATAGGTAATAGTCAAGTTTTATTTAATTTAAAAGAGACTGGAAGGAGTTACTAATAAAATATTAATGCATAATCTATTATGCTGTTAGTCAATTTATTCAATGATTCATCCATTCAACAAATATTTACTGAATAACTACTATGGGCCAGTCTTAGCTGCTAGTGGAGCTGCATGTCTCATTCTGTCTCTGTCTCTCTCTGTCTCTCTCTCTCTCTCTGTGTTTCTATTGATCCATAAAAATGTTCTACCTGTAGTGGCTTAAGATACAGTCAGAATTTGTAATATATACATGTCTAACATAAAATAAATTTTAAAACACAAATTAAAGGTAAGAAAAAAATAATGTAAGAAAAAACTATGTCTTGAATGAAAATGAAACAAATTGCTACAAGTGGAAAGTCCTGGAGTTCTTTTCATCTGATTCCTTTAGAGTCTTTCTCATCTCAGCTAAGAACTATTCCATTCTCTCCATTGATCAGGCCAAAAAGCCTTGAAGTTGGGGGAAAGGGAGTGGGAAGTACAGACTTCCAGTTATGGAACGAATATATCACAGAGATTAAAGGTATAGCATAGGCAGGACAGCTAATGGTACAGTAATAGTGTTGTGTGGTAACAGATGGTAGCCATATTTGTGATGAGCATAGCATAACGTATAGACTTGTGCAATTACCATGTTTGCACACCTGAAATGAATGTAACATTGTGTTTCAGCCACACTTCAATTAAAAAAATGAAATCTAAGAGTCATCTTATGATGACTCTTTCTCATAGCCTCATATCCAGCCCAACTACAAATTATTTCAGCTCTGCATTTAAAACATATCCATAGTTCAACTTGTAGAATGGCTCAAGAGAGGTTTTTTGTTTGTTTCTTAGAACTGGCTTCTATGAAGCACACATCAGTTTGATCTACATTCTATTGACCATGCCTGTACCTAATTTCGAGGAAAACTGAAAATTAAGGTCTAAATGTGTCAAAGAGTGTGCGAATGGGGGTTTTGTGATTAATTAGCAGTCTTTGTCAGACTTTGCTATGAATAGTTGCCTGACAAGGGGGAATAAGAAACAAAAAAAGAGAAAGAGAGAGAGAGAACAAAACTAAATACGTCTGGTTCACAAGTATCTCATGAATTACATGATGATAGTGGCCAAAAGTGGATGGCTGTGTTACAGAATTAGACAAGGATACAGACCCTCAGAGATACAGAAGTGACATTCTCTTAGTGGGAAGAAGTTGGAGCTGATACATCTCTTTTTTGCTTAGAAGAAAAGATAATATCTGGGGCATATCAAGAGGGGCCAATAATTTAACTCAATAAATAGAGAATGGGATAAATGTGGAGAGTTTGTGGAAAATGTATTTCTGGAAGAAATACATGTTTAGATCTCTCAAAAATGGCTCACGTTGTGAGATATATGTGTATATGGTATGAATACTTGCCAAAAGGTCCTGTTCCCTGAAGTAGTTATTTAATAGATGACCTACAATGTCTTCCACAAAGTAGATTATAGTTGGTCCTTTTTCCCAGCCATGGCAATGCTTGTTCTATTTCTTCCTGAACAAATTTGCTAAGATGGCAGGGATGAAGTTTACACAAGGTTCAATAAAATGTACTTCCCCTCAATTTGCAAAAGAACCCAGATTCACCACCATGTTAGTGGAAGATCGAACCCCTAGGCTCCTTTCCTAATGGAGAGTCGGGGCAGCAATTTTTTCAGTAGAATATACACAATGATGATAAAGATCTGCCTTCCTTCACTGCCAAGCTTTTACCTGCATCACCATCCATAGACTTTTTGAATTCTTTACTCATAGTCAGAGTATCCCACATAATATTTTTCCTCAAGAAGAAAATTCTTTTAGGGCAAATTAATTAAGGCAATGAGCTGATTTTTAAGGGTTTTATTAGTCTTGCCATGTTTTCTTTCTATATCTAATCTAGAAGCAGCTGTCCTTGTAGAATAAATGGAATGGTTTACTACAGATCAGTTTATGGTGCAATGTATTTTTTTAAAAAATCTTGTGATATTAGGGTATGATCCAACAGGGTATAATATATACTTTGAAGCAGTTAACCAATAAATGATGCTATTTATATGATAATTAGATTTCATCACTATTATACCTATTGAACAACACACGCCTGTAAACTCCCTGTCTATACTGGACTCAGATGTTTCAGAGATCATAGGATCTAAGGGAAAAAAATCTTCAACCAGGAATCATGACAACATTTTGGCTGAATTCCGAGTTATGATATCTTTCTACATTATTTTGTATTTTAATCTTGGTGCTCTTCATGCCACTGAATAGGCAAAATGAGGAAGATTTTGTAGCTATCATGATTGATCATAATTGTCAAGTGGAAAGGGAATTACTGTTACTGTTACACACCGTGGGCAGGAAGGCCTGTATCTGGGAATACTCTAGATCACTTCCTAGTACCCCATGTCCATCAAACCCTTCCAAGAAGAAACTCTGAGCTTTCACGCCTGCCAGATTTAATCAGACCTTGAGATAAAGAACTTTAACATAGATGCTAACTGAGAAATAGGTAATGGAGAAAGAAAGGTATACATGCAAATTGAGCTAAGTAGGCTTGGAGAACCAAGAACTATCATAGGTAACAATGTACAAACTTGTTCTACTTATTCATAGTTAACTCTTCCCCTCTCTCAATTCTCCTTCCTCTGCAATATAAGTTGTGTTATTGATAGTTAGGTTAACTTAGTTTGTAGATTTCACGCTTTCAGGACAGGTTTGTAAATGAGTTATAGGAAGGATAAAAAAACAACCAGAAACAATGAATTCATAAGACATGGATATTCCCTTTTGGGGTATAGCTACAAATCTAAATGAAGATTTATCTAAATGAAGATGGGACATGATGCTTTTGCCACCTTATTGTCTAGAAATTAGGTTAGGAGAAGTGCAGTATATGAATACTGCATCATAGGTGTAGACTACAGAATATGCTGAAAACTGACTCACTAAACACTTCCCAGAAAAGATAAATATCACATTGCTTAGATTCTTTTGTAGTCAGAATTTCACATGTGCCCTAGCTTGTTTCTGCAAGACAATCCACACAGAACTTACAGGTGGGGTTGACCTATAGTTGTCTTTGAAATGCAAGTGGTGAGGGTAGTGGTTCTTTTATGCAGGTCAGCAACTACTGCTGGTTTCTAGTTTCACTGACTAGTAGAAGGCTGGAATCTGTGGGAACAATTCCATAGAGTGGTAGTGATTTTTGCTGTCTATTCTCCAGAATTCATTTTCTGCATTCCCCAAGAGTTCTGCAAGATATCTTACATGTTATAAATTGTACATTAGACATTATAGATGGCTTAGTTATATGTAATAAAAGTGTGAACAAATATATGGAAATGATAATCACCAAATTTAGAATATAGGCTACTTTTGAGAGTAGAAGAATGTGACAAAAAAGTGATAAATAGGGTCTTTGTACTGACACATGATTTTATTTATTATGCTGTGTAGAGCTATGCCTAATATAACATTGGAGCAAGACCAGAATGAAGCGTTAGACAAACCTGGTAGATGTAAAACATTCCAGGAAGAAGAAACAGCAAATGAAAGAGATCCCAGGTGGCGGGAAGTTTGTTAGGTTTAGGAACACGGAAGCCTGTGTGGCTAGTATGTACCAGGAAATAAAGACAGACTAACAGGGCAGGACACAGGAGGCCTATGGGTCATAACAAAACCTTTTAAACTTATGAATCCTTTTAAATCCTTTTAAAGCCTTTTAAACTTATGTAGCAAAAATCCACTTAAGTATTTTGAGCAGAGGAGCTTCTGGATGTGACGTCTGTTTTCAATGATCACTTTGCCCTGTCACGAAGAATGTTCTGTTGAGGGGCAAAGGAAACAGGGAGCTCTTTAGAAGGTAGTTTCAGTGTTCTACATGATGGTAGCTTGTAAGTGATTAGTGGCCATGGAGATTGCAAGAGCAAGGCATATCTTTACATATTTTGAAGATAGTTCTCATAGAAAATAACAATCAACTAATAGAAAGTAAAAAATTTAGTGAAAATACAAGATTGGAATATTAAGATATTCTCTATCATGAGAGAAGGTAAAATTTGAATTTAAGCAAATTACAGGTGGATTAAAGATTAAAACATAAAATTATAAAAGTTATCAATGGAAATAAGGTTGCATTAATAACTGATTTTGGGTTAAAGAGAGACTCTCTAAGCAGAAAGACAATAATAAAGGAAATGATCAACACAAAGAGACTGCAAAGGTTTGACATCAAAAATACTGAGAATTCAAAGGCAAATGTCAAATTGGCAAAAATATCTGAAATGTCTATAATGAAGTGTTAGTTTCCCTAGTGAGAGAAATAACTTCCAACTTACTTATTTAATCCACATCTGAAATGGCCCCTTCAGTCTACTGATCTGGCCATTGTTTAACTCTAGGTACTTTGTCTATCACTCTTCAGCTCCTCATCTAGCCAAGAAGCCATTCTCTATGATTATGACAATTACCTCAAAACATCCTTGATTCTCTAGTTGTTTTCTTCTCATTTTGATTCTTGGGCACAACAGTAAGCTTAGAAAATCCAGCCTCAATGTAGCAGCTGAACAGTTCTAGAGAAAATAACACAAACATTGGGGTGGGTATAGCTCATAGTCATCAGCACCCACAAAGAATGATCATTCAACAAGATATACTGTTATGCAGCCTGTTTTTCAATTAACAATATATTATGAACATTTATTTGTTAATAAATTCCAGTATATGGATCTATAAGGCATTATAAAGGAATTAACAAATCTACTATCTCAGTCATATATTTTGATTCCAGTGTTGGACTACTGTAAAAAGGTACTATCGCATATTTGTAAATACTGCTTTAGCAAAAACCCTTAAACGTGGAAATATGTGACAAGGAATATAAAAATTTTAAGGCCTCTTATATATATTTCAAAGTTTCATTCCATTTCATAAAGGTGAATGAAAGATCCTATATTACATTCTAGTGACTTTTTAATTTACAGATTTTTAAAAAAATGTTATCTTGGTGCATCTGGGTGGCTCAGCCATTAGGGGTCTGCCTTTGGCTCAGGCCATGATCCCTGGGGTCCTGGGATTGAGCCCGTCAGGGTCTGTGCTCAGTGGGAAGCCTGCTTCTCCCTCTGCCACTCCCCCTGCTTGTGCTCCCTCTCTCGCTGTATCTCTGTCAAATAAATGATTAAAATCTCAAAAAAATAAAATAAAAATAAAAGTGTTATCTCAAGTTACTTTACGTCTTAGTCTTAGCTGCTGTAACAAATTACCACAGGCTGGGTGGCTTATAAACAACAAGAATTTAATTTCTCACAGTCTGGAGGCTGAAAGTCTGAGATCAGGGTGCCAGCACGGTGGGGTGAAGGAGAACTTCTGGACGGCAGACTTCTCATTGTAACCTCACATGGTGAAAGGGGCTAAGGGCCTCTCTGGGATCGATTTTTTAAGAGCACAGATTTCATTCATGCAGGCTCCACTCTCATGAGGCACCCCCTTCTAACGTCATCACTCTGGGCATAATAATTCCAACATTTAAATTCTGGGAAGACCCAGACTTCCATACCACAGCACTTCACATGATCTCAATTACGATTTATGTTTAATATTTAACATGTATGTTAGTTACATTTTAATTTTATAGTCTTTAACTAATAACTTATAATTATAGTTTTTAGATAACTAATATTTTCTTGATTTCTGTTGCTTTGTTTACTACATAATAAGGAGAATATTAAAAATGTTATATGTTAAAAATGTTAAATGTTTTATGTTAAAAATGTTATAGATGAATATTATTTTCTCATAAATTTCTCTTTTTACACATCATTCTGCCAAAAACATCTTACTTTCATAATTAGAAAAAAAAATACCCTGCTCTTTAAGAAGGAATTCAGTTTTGTCTTCCTATGTGAAGAAAACATCCTGTAGCTATTCAGTTTTTGGTATTAACATCATTAAATAATTTGGAAGACAAATTGAGAAACTGACCATTTAAAAAGGAAATCAAGGGACGCCTGGGTGGCTTAGTGGGTTAAAGCCTCTGCCTTTGGCTCAGGTCATGATCCCAGTATCCTGGGATCGAGCCCAGCATCGGGCTCTCTGCTCAGCGGGGAGCCTGCTTCCTCCTCTCTCTCTGCCTGCCTCTCTGCCTACTTGTGATCTCTGTCTGTCAAATAAATAAATAAATAATCTTTAAATAAATTAAAAAAAAATAAAAAGGAAATCAAATACTAACATATAGCGGAGGCTCTAATATAATAAAAATAAAATCCACTGTACAAAATTCACATTATTAGGCCTTCTGATTATGTTTTGCATACATTAAGGCATGCCTCTATGTATTTAAAAAAGATTAGTGTTAAGAAATCATATATATATGAAGGTTTTGATTAGTCTCCAAGGGACTCAGAAGCGTGAAGAATGAAAATGAACCAATTACAGGAAATTCACAAACCAAGTAAAAAGTGCTGAACTTCAAACTGAAATTACAAAAAAGTAGAAAAGGAATATGTACCTTCAGCCTCTGGTCAGTTGTTATCTTTCAAGAACGTAATGTAGTTCTTAAAAACAGCCTAATAGAATTGGCTTTCAATTTATGGAGAAATTAAATAATTATTATGTAATAAAAAATCCACAATGTATTATTTCATTATTATTTGAAATAGAATTTCCAGACTGTCAGCTGGCACTAGAGTTTAAAAAGGATCTTTCATAGTGACTTAGGGATCTGGTTCTGACCTCACTACCTTATCCTAGACCTTCAGATTGGCTGCCAGGTTGATGGTACCGAATTTAGAGACAATTTGGACTATAACACAAAACCTGTTAATAAATAAAACCCCTTAAATATTTCACTTCTTTCTAGAACTTGAATACTGTAACCAAAAATATAGTTTTTAATTAAACCTCAAGTTTCTGCTTTTTTTTAAAGATTTTATTTTTAAGTAATCTCTATATCCAACATGAAGCTCAAACCCATAACCCCCAAGATCAAGAATGACATGTTCTACTGACTGAGCCAGCCAGGCACCCCAACCCTCTAGTTGTTTTACAAGAGTATTGCATTTGTAAAAGTTCTCTTTCCCCTGCTTTTTAGTCTTAATTTCAGTGAGTCCATATGTTGGCAGAAGGCCTGATTAGTTTTTAGAATGAGAAAGTCTCAGTAGTTAGGAGTTGTGGATATTTCTAGGCAGCTCTGGTTAAGACTCATAACTGATAAATTTTGCTTCATCAGTCATAAAGAAGCCACAGCCCCAGAATCCATTCTGCACCATACCATTCTAAAAAGATAACTTGCTGCTATTTTAGTAGCATGGTCTTACAGTGGCTTAATGAGCTGATGTAAAAATCTTTGAAATGTCATAACAAAAATCACATCCTAAATTTATAAAAATGAATTAAAAGTTGATTTATAACTCTCAAATATGTACTCTAAGCAGGAATACTTGAAGGAAATGCAGCAAGGAAACTTGCCATTACCTGAGAACGTGAAGATAGTCTCTGACCCAGATGATCTAAATTATTATTTAGATTATTATTATTACAGATCTCATTCTCCCCATTGCATACCTATGATTTAATTAAATTTTTAGGCTAGTCCTAATATAAATTTGTATCCCTTGAACAAGCCTGATTAGGGAAGGATAGATAGACTGACTTTTCATCTATTCTGCTCGTCTTCCCCTTCTCTAAACTCTATTTACCATCTGTTTTTTCTTTACCCTTTTACAGTCTCCTTACTTTCTCTTTCTTTCACCATTTTGAAAAATATTCATATCTCTCTCTCGCTCTCTCTCAATCATTTTTGCAAATATATTCTGCTTTATATGAGGGAAAATCTTCTGCCTTCTGATAAAACTTCTACCCTTGCACTTTTTTAAAAAAGATTTTATTTGTTTATTTGACAGAGAGAGAGCTCACAAGTAGGCAGAGACAGGCAGAGAGAGAGGAAGGAAAGCAGGCTCCCAGCTGAGCAGAGAGCCTGATGTGGGGCTCGATCCCAGGACCCTGAGATCATGACCTGAGCTGAAGGCAGAGGCTTAACCCACTGAGCCACCGAGGTGCCCCCCGCCTTGCACCTTTTTGATTTAACTGTTTTCCATGTTTGGAAATGAATTCAGTGTCATGCTGATCAAATTTGAGAACTATAGGTAATAGCAATTTAATGAAAGCAGTTAACACTTTAAATAATGAATGGAAAGTATTAGAATGCAACCTGCATGATAATAGAGATTTTATGTTTCTAACGATATATTCTGAGAGCTTCAAAAATTTCTGGTGTATGATAGGGAAAAAATCAGAAGAGTAGAAGCCAAGGAGTTTCAGATCAGGGAATTTTAATATGCCATGGTATCATTTTGGAAATGGAAACTGGGTATCCAGAATTGGATTTTTGTTGGTTGTCTAATGTGCTCAAGACTTTTTTTGATTATTCCCAGTTTTCATTAAGGGGCCAGGGAAGCATAAACAATACAGACAAATATGATGAATAACGTAGAGGAATTGTGGGAAGAACATGAAGGGAAGCTCTGATGTAAGGGCACTTAAATTTGTCTAAAAGAAATAGAAAAAAAATCACGGGGAAAACAACATGAGAGCTGAATCTGAAAGAATGAGTGGGAATTCATAGACTGCAGAGGAAAGGGACATACCAAGAAAGAGAAGAGCAAATAAGTGATAGGATACTGAATGGGACTTTTCCCCTAGGATCCATAATTAGTGGATAACTATCCCCTTCTCTATTACCAGGGCTCACTGATAACAAGAGAAAGGGAACTGCTAGGTTCCTTTTTGCTCATTTCCAACTGTATTTGGAGAGGACCATGTTGGGGATGGCTGTGGTAGTGAAAGCCACTGGGTTTTTAGATGGGTGGCAGTGAAGCAGCTCGCATTCTCCATCTTGGAGAGGCAAGGAGGTGAGAGATTCCCAGGGATAGAGTAGATGTTATAGAAAGAAACTACCAACACAATCCAGATAGAAAAAGAAGTTTGATGCCTGCAGGGGAAATTGCAAACTCTAGCCTAATTAATAAAGAGAAATGTCCCCAACTCCATTCCACGTCTTTCCTTCCTATCTTCAAACATGGAAGATACAAAGTTTAGAAGAGGGAAGAGGGAAGGCAGGAAAACAGTGTATCTCTCTCTCTCTTCCCCAAACAGAGGTCTACTTTGCATTGGGTTTAGGGACCAGTTTAGAATGGAATAAGTGATGGGAGTTTAAACCAGAATAAACTAATTTTAAAGGCAGGAAGCCACTATGCATTTATGTAAGCTGTCCAGCTGGGATGAGAAAATAGAATTTGATCTACTTTAGTTCAGGGCAATCACTGGAAGAAATATAAACTTTTCATATTCATTCTCCCAATTAATTGTGATTACTCCAAAACAGGTGATTTGCAGATGCAGAAAAATACAGGTATAAAAGAACATGGCATATTCCAAAGACAGTAAATAATTTGGAATAACTAGATAAAGGATATGCTAGAGTGCTGAGGGATGCAGCTAGAAAGTTAGGTAGGACTTTGTATTTCATCCTTAGAACTTGGACTATATTTTGTGGTAGAGGATCTCCAGAAAGATGTTAAGAATGAAAGTTATACGATCAGTTTTTCACTTTGAAAACATTGAATGTCTGATAAACTTATTTTAATCAGTCAACAGCAGGAATCCAAATTAAATTTTAGGAAATATATTTTGAATGATGCATTGTCAATGAAATGGATCTCAGTTTATGCAAAATTGAAAAAATAATTAAAAACTATGTGACACAAGACTGTCCAGAATAGATGGCAATCAAGTTAGGCTTTGGATAGTGGTAGAATTTGTAATGGTGGAAATAAATTTAAAGCAGGTAAAGGAAAACAGGAAATAGTAATGCTTGTTTTGGGACAAGTAACTGATCCAAATTACCAGAAAATAGAAAGCATTTGGTAAGACAGATATATAATTTATTGTCCAAAATGGAGTACTTTTTGAGATGAAAAGGGAAATTAATAATTAGGCTAAGAAACAGGTGTAAACCAGACCTACTCTCAAAAAGCTGAAAGTATGTTCACGTACATATGGGAGCCAAGCAAAGATATTAAAGAAATACTGTGAGGGACCCTAATTTGGCAAGCACTGGGAAATCACTGAAGAGTTTTCTAGAAAAATAACACTTTACTAAAATTTATGGGTTCCAAGGACAGAAAGATAGAAGGGAATCACTAAACACTCTCCCCTGAAATCCACAAAGGCATAAAACCCTGAATAATGGTGATGACAATGAGAAACCAAGAAAAAAAGAGTTGCAAGAACCAGTTAGGAAAGCAAACAAATGAATGTGGTAAACAGTTCTGGTGGGTAGCCAAGTTGTAGGTGGAATCAAGTATGACTTTAAAATTGTGATAGTTTGAATTAAATCTTTGTTGGTTATGGACATGAAGTGGATAGAAGTGATGATTTATTAGCTCAGTGTTACTTAATAACATGGAATCTTTTGGAATTTCTGAGCTAAATAACTCAGTTTTCTTTTTCTTTCTTTTCTCTCTCTCTCTCTCTCTCTCTCTCTCTCTCTCTCTCTCTCTCTCTTTTTCCTTTACATTGCAAGACTTCTCAAAGCCTTAATTTACTAATGAATACTGTGAATCTCTAATGTGGAGAATATTATGCACCACGAGGCCCAAATAAATGGAATGACAATTTCAAAGTCACAAACTACTTTGCCTCAAAGCAAGATTAGTTTCCATGTCTCCTGATTCTCAACTTGAAAGTTTTGGGGAGTTTTTTTGTTTTTTTTTTTGTGTTTTCCCCTGTTGATAATAGAAGTGAATGAGATCATTAAGTAGGGAGTGGTAAGAGGGTGAAAAAATCTTAAAACTGGAGTCTTTAGGAAAGTGCACATATGGAGAGGAAGAATGTAATGTCCTCACACAAGGACTTAATATTCCAATGTACTGAGATCTAAGTAAGAAACATTATAAGAAAGAGAGTTGTCTTAGTCCACTCAGAGTGCTACACAATATCACAGACTGGATGGCTTACAAACAAAATAAATTTATGTTTCACATAATTTATGTGAAATTTGTTTTCACATTATGTGAAATTCACATAATTTATGTGAAAATTATGTTTCAGTCATGGAACTGAAGTCTCAGGGTGGCAGCACGATCACATTCTGGTAAAGATCTGCTGGGTTGCAGACCGCCAACTTCTTGCTGTGTCCTCACATAGTGAAAGGAACAACTTATCTGCCTGGAGCCTCTTTATAGAGGCACAAGTCACATTTATGATGGCTTTTTCCCTCATGATCTAATCACCTCTTAAAGACCCTTTAACTTTGTGGGTTAAGATCTCATCTTAGGGATTTGTGGGGAAAACAAACATTCAGACCACAACAAGAATGAAATTCACCGTGTAAAATCTTTCAGAAAACTAGAGCAGAAGAAAAACTAAGAATAAGCTGGAACACTTGAGATGTAGGACTGGATAAGATGTAGAGTCAATACAGGAGAATGTGTAACATGGTGAAGCAAGGATTCAGGAAATGAATGAAAATTCAGATACAAGACATCATCACATATGCAAATGTATAACACCATTTTTAGAATCCATTGAGAACTAATAACTCTTGAAGGGAGGGCCAAGGAAGGCATGCAAACACACTAGGAACTTGTTCTGGTGTAACCCAAAAGTTGAATATAAGCCCAGAATGTGACATTCCTAGGAATTGATCTCCCAGTAGACATCTAGGGCATAATGTATAAGTGAGATGAGGTATGTGGACATTTCACACTTTCTATGCTAGGTATGGACATGAATACAATATCTAACTATCTATCTATCTATCTATCTATCATCTAACATTAAATAAAGATATATTTGTTCTAGGGTGTTTTTTTTTTTAATGAGTTAAATGAATACGTTTGTAGACAGAGGTAGAGGAGTAAGTATAGAGGGGAAATGAACATGCCAGCCTGAGGAGCAAAAAGTAATTGAAGCAAAAGCATAGCAAATACTATAGAGGGAAGAATGATGAAATCTAACAGGCAGCAATGAGAAATGACTGAGATGAAGAGTACAGTAAAATTTGATTAAGGTTTAGCTGTATACTTTATCAATTGAATAAAGAATTTACAAATGAAATATATCATAGAAAGCCAGAAAACATTTCTCATACGAAAATTGGCATCTCTTTAGTGAATAACAAATAAACAGTGATAAATAATTCAATTACATCAATAAAATATTGTTACCTTTATAGGATAATCAAGAAATACCTGCCTATTAAAGTTAGCATTTTTCCTTCCTCTGATTTTTTAAAAATCCAATTGCCTATATATTTCAAGTGTATTATGCAAAATATTTTTACCATTTTGCATAATAGTTTGATATGCCTGTATTTATGCTTGTTCAGATGCCTCCAAAATTCTTAATGAATTGTCTAACCTACCTAAGATCTACAGTTTTGATCATATTATCTAAATTTGTCTAGGAATAGATACATGGTCAGAACATGGCACTTTCCTTACAAATCAGGACTATATTTAGCATTATAATTTATTCTTTAACACATAAATGATGCAAAATGAGTTGGTTGAATTAATATCAGCCAAACACATTGCTATTATGTTTTCATCAAAGCAAAATAAAAAAGAAATTCTGTCAATATCAGACTAAAAATAGGAACAATTTAAGTCACATGGGCCTATCACAGGCATACTTTTTGATCAATAAGTGTAAAGGAAATTACTTTCATTATAAAAGAGAATTAACCTTTCCTAGACATTCCTGGTGTTTATAATATGAATTAGAGCTCTAATGTACCAGTCACTGCTTACCTAAAAAGGATTTATTTAAAATTAACATATCATACTGTTGTCTTCTTCTTGGATCAATTTCCTATTAGTTTAATTTATTTCATTTTTGTTTACAGGTTACTGTTAATAGATCAAACTGTTGTTCTGAACTGATGAAACACACAGTAATTCATGCAAATAGGTCAATATCTTTTCTCACATAAATTCAAATATTTCATTTCAATGACAGATATTTTTTGTCATAAGATAATAGAGGATTACAAAGTCCTTGCTCTGAACTATCTCAGTATATGTTTGGGTATATTGTAAGAGAGAGAAGACCAACTTGATAAAATAAATTTTATGAAAGTAAAAATAATCTTTAAATTTTTAGCACAGCAAGAGGTAGAGTAAAAGAGAAAGACTTGCATCATGTATAAGTTTACATGTGGTTAGACACTGGCTGTTTCATTCTGGAGATATGAAGATGACACGGTTTCTGTCCCTAAAGGTATTTAAAATCCATATTATTATTAAGAAGAAAGAACTTATGGTTATCTTTCATGAAAGAGACTCAAGTTGAACTAATAAAGTAATCTAAAAAGTTATTTTCTTCTTTTTTCTTACAGTGTTATGTCCACTCAATACCAACCAGCCTACCAAAGGACATTGGACCTTGAAATCACCTGATTCAAACCAATTCTGAAATCTTAAGTACTGTCTCCAGCCAAATATTTCCTATACCTTCTTTCACTAAATATCTCCTGGGATTTCAACACATCAACTTCATTAAGACTGCTAAAGAAATAGTCAAAGTTAAGCAGTGTAATAATTGGCAATGGGAGTGTCTTTGACATTAGAATTTAGAGTATAATCACTGAAGCCCAATTCCTGCAGGTTTTAAATTCTGACTTTATCACTTACTTTAAATTTCACATTGATAAAATTATCTAGACCATCTTAACTTTCATTTCCTCATCTGTAACTTAGGGATTTTAGTAGTAATTACCTCAAAGGGTGCAATAAAGATTAAATAAGCTGATATATTTAAAGTCCAAAGCAGAAAACCCTCAAAATAATAATTAAAATGTATTTTGAATGCTTGCTATCATTACCAGTACTAATACTATTTCTGTGCAACGTAGGGAATTATTTTCTAATATTGGTTTTAGCAACATATCTCTTTATTCTTGAATGGTTAATGAAATTTGATCTAAAATCATTGATTTTTTTGTAGTTGAAGTAATGGATGTATGCTTAATATACTATTTGATCACATGTAATTAAATGAATTTATTATCATTTTAATTAGTACCTTAACTAAGGTAATACCTTACTTATGTGTGAGAGAACAAGGAAACCATGGTGGTTTAAACAAGACAAGAGATTTTTTTTTTCTTATAAAAAAGAATTTCAGAGATCATTAAAAACATAGCTCTATTTTTCTGCCACTCCAATCTCAATGAAAGGCTTTGCTCATGATTAAAGGCAGCTGCTGGAGTTTGAACTAAAAGTTTTTGCTGTAGAGAAGAGCAAAGGGAAGTGAAGCAAGATCCAAAGAACATCCATCTTCCATCTGAGATATGTTGTAACGAGGTCCAAGTATGTTGGTTTATCCTTCCCTTTTTGTTACAAAACTCAGATCACTATTTCAGACACAGAAACTCCATGGGCTTATTTCAGACACAGAAACTCCATGGGCTTGGATCAGTTGACTTGGAGATCAGCAATTTGTTCTAGAAAATGCTTAATTAATACCTTGAGAAAGTGTTTAAACTAGCATAAACAGACCTGGAGATATAAAATATGTAGAATAGCTTTTGAAAAATGGCCAGTAAGTCAGTGTTGCTTAAAAACCATGAGAATCGGGCCCCTGGGTGGCTCAGTGGGTTAAAGTCTGTGCCTTCAGCTCAGGTCATGATTCCAGGGTCCTGGGATCAAGTCCCGCATCGGCCTCTCTGCTCAGCAGGGAGCCTGCTTCTCCGTCTCTCTCTGCCTGCCTCTCTGCCTACTTGTGATCTCTGTCTGTCAAAT
>NW_019154091.1:26602179-26645923 GCF_002288905.1 Enhydra lutris kenyoni | reverse complement strand
GATCTCTGTCTGTCAAATAAATAAATAAAATCTTAAAAAAAAAAAAAGAAACATGAGAATCTACTGGGAGCTAAAGCTAGTGTGAAAGCAGCTTGTTGGCAGTTCAAGGAGGTATTTGGATTCTGAGGTAGAGTATAATAAAAATAATACTATCTAACATTAATTGAGTAATTACTGTATGCCATGCCTTCACAATGACCCAAAGAGATGATGTATTATTTTTATATCAAAAAAGAAATAAACAGGGACTCCTGGGTGGCTCAGTCAGTTAAGCATCTGCCTTGGGCTCAAGTTATGATCCCAGGGTTCTGGGATCCAGACCCATACTGGCTCCTTGCTCAGCAGGAAGCCTGCTTTTCCCTCTGCCTACTGTTCCTGCTGCTTGTACTCTCTCTCCAACAAATAAATAAGACCTAAAAAAAATTTTTTTTAAAAAAGAAAGAAACAAACAGGATATGGAGTCTCGGAGATTTTAGTCATTCACCTTATGAATAAACATCTAAGTGTCAGAACCAGGATCAATGTAGGCAGTCCGCTTTAATGGCATTCCTTCTTATCTGCATTGGCTAATATGTCTGCTCCTCACAATTTATTTTCACTTTATTTTGTATGTAGGCCTTTGGCAAGCATTTACATTTTTGAGGAAAGAGTTAAAAGCACAACTGTGACAGCAGTTTGAGAAATAGGAGAGATGAATATTTAAAGGCAGTGAGATCTGAACAATTTTATTTCATTATTTATTTATTCATTCATGCTAGACAGGGGAATATAGTGGGGCATGTTCCTTACTTTCCTGAAGTTTACAGTGTAATGAATTTAAAGATATAAAAAAGCACAGACACTCCTTGGTTTTTAACAGCAAACATTGGTCTTTTTCCAGAAGACTGTTCAAATGAGGAGATTTTTCTATCCCTGATATAATTGTAAAATAAAAACCTGTTTTCCGATTTGTGTCCTAGAAAAAAGAAATGAGATTTATTTTCAGCTGAGGTTACAGGAGATAAGGATTTAGGAAATTGAAATTCAGTACAAAATGTAATTGAAGTAGCACGTTCTAACAAATAAAAAGTATTTTTATCATAATTTGGTATGTTTAACTTTTTCTTTTTAACAGTTGAGAAGATGCTTAGAACAATGAACCCCAGACATACAGGTATTGATCTGAACTTGCTTGGGTTAGATTTTTGTTATTGCTTTTATAATGAAATACTTGTACAAATGATTTAAATGACTAGGTATTTTCAGGCTTTTAACATTTTAGAATAAAAATTTTAGAATAAATTTACCACCGTATAATGGAGAATTTAAGCTAATAAGAAATATTGATACCCACAACCATGACAACTTAATAACTATTTGTCTCTTAGTATGTTGGCCGCAAGAATTTGAAATAATTAGAGAAAAAAGGCATCAGACTTCCAAAATTAATTCTAAAAATCACTGATCTTTCACAACCAGTAAGGGAAATAAAGAAGAAGGTATTTTAACAGTGAGTCTTAATTCTAATCAACAGGAAGACTCCTCTTTAGCATTTCATATACCGTATTTGGCCAAGTTCACAAAATTCTCCCTATATTCTCTAATAGATGAAAAAAATCACTGTTGATAGTTGCCTTTTATTAGTTTTAGAGGTACTTTCACTAACTTGATTAAATCTCAGTGAGTTACAGAAACACGCAAGCGGCCAGCTCCGTTTGTAATGTGAGGATTGGGCTACTGGTCACTGCATGGACTAGCATTACTTTGACTGCGTCTAGTACAGATAACCAAATGGGGATATATGGATATATTTTTCTCACTTTACAAGGATCCCAGAGAAAGATTGTGCAGGACCAATGGAGCTGCTCCACGATGCTGTCAGGGCTGGCGCCCCCGCTGTTTGTTCATTCTGCCATTCTTAGCATGTTGTTTTTCTTGCTCTGGCTTTGAATCTGTTCCACTACAGTCACCATGTCCACAATCCAGCATGAATATAAAAGAACAAAGAGCAGACGATAAGGATGTACCTTTTCCTTTTTGGTACAAATATGATCCTGTTTACACATTTTTCTCTTAACTTGCTTTTCCTAACAACCTAATAAGCAAAATATTGAGATATTGTTTCATGGTAATACATAGAGATTTACCAGGAAAAAATGTAATGGGGCACCTGCCTGGCTCAGTCAGTGAAGCTCTGCCTTCGGCTCAGGTCATGATCCCAGAGTTTTAGGATCGAGCCCCGTGTCAGGCTTCTCGCTCCATGGGAGTCTGCTTGTCCCTCTTCTTCTGCCTCTCCCCCTGCTCATGCTCTCTCTTTCTCTCAAAATACATAAATAAATAAAATCTTTTAAAAAAATACTACTGTACTGTTTGTGCACATGTAAATGTTTTAAAATTCTTCATGTACTTCAGCCATATTGCAGGGAATACACTTCTGTATGTCTTTGTTTTCTTGAGTGAGTATACCTTTAGGTAAATTTTTGAAAAGAGAATGTCTATGTAAGAGGATATCATATTTTAAATTTTGAAAGATATTCTCAGAATGTCCTCCAAATGTTTTATTGATTCCTAATTCTAACAGCAATGCCATTCTTTTACAGATATTCCAAAGACAATTGTTTTCAAACTTGTTATACCTGCCAATTTAATAGATAGGTATGAAATTCATTATTTCAATTGGCACTTTAAAAATTTTTTTTGAGGAGTGCCTGGATGGCTCAGTCAGTGAAGCTCTGCCTTCAGCTCAGGTCATGATCTTGAGGTCCTGAGATTGAGTCCCTCATCAGACTCTCTGCCTTCTCCTTGCCCTGCTCCTTTCCCTCCGCAGCACCCCCTTCTCCCGCAGATGGGTGCTCTCCCTCTCTCTCTCTCTCTCTCAAATAAACAGAAAATAAAATCTTAAAAATTTTTTTTTCTGAGTGAGTGAGCATAAGTTTTGAATGTTTTGGGACCATTGTATTTTAACTTTTGTTGTGTTGTTTGCATGGCTTAGAGCGATATAAAATCATCCTACTCACAGTATATTGCTTTCATTTCAGTAAAGGCTATGGAATTATTTTTGTGATTTTAACATAATTATTCACTTTCTTTAGAAATGTAAAGAAAAAACAAAGCCTTGACTCTGAATCTAAGTTGCAACACTTATCACTTGCTGTGATGGCTGATTTTGTGTGTCAACCTGACTGGGCCACAGAGCACCCAGATATTTGGTTAAATACTATTCTTTGGTATATCAGTGAGAGTGTTTCTGGGTGAGACTGACATTTGAATTGGTAGACTGAGTAAAGTAGGTTATCCTTCCTAACGTGGGTGAGCCATATCCAATCTATTGACGGCCTGAATAGAACAAATCAATGAATAAGAGAGAACTCTTTCTCTATCTAACTCTCTTGGAGCTGAAACATCAGTCTTTTCTTGTCTTTGACTTTGCACTTGACCTGGAACTTATGTCATTGGTTCTCCAGGTTCTCAGGCCACTGAGCTTGGACAGGAACAATACCATTGGCTCTCTTGGGTATTCAGCTTCCCAACTGAAGATTTGGAACTTCTCCACCTCCATAACCACATGAGCCAATCTCTAATAATAAACCTCTTCGTATGTGTTCTGTTGGTTCTGTTTCTCTGGAAAATGCTGACCAGTATAGATTTTGGTACCAAGAATGGCTTTGGAAGAATAGATCTTATTGACATATATTCTGAATTTCTTCTAGAGTTTCTGGAATTGACTCTCTAGTCTGATTAGATTTAAAGACACTAAGAACTCTATTTCCAGCAAAGGGAACATTGATAGGCCATGGCATGTTCTAGCAATAAGGGTACATAAAATATCTCCATTGAATACTCTCAGCCAACCACTTAAAAGAAGCAAGGAGCTGGATGACTATGTATAATATACTTCCAAACATTTTTGGAAAACTAACAAATATAATGAGATTGACTGGTACCTCCTAATGTCCCTGGACAAGGTAAAAGATGATCTCAGGGATTTGAACTCCCAGCTCAGTGTGTGCCCTGAAGGGGACCCTTGTCTCTTGTAGTCACAGAGCTGAGTGGCTGAAAAATCAAACACAAACCTCATTCTGCCACTGGCTTAATTACAACACAAATTGAACTCACAGTCTGTCAGGACATCTACTGTTAATGTGAGGGCATTGACTGAGAAAGAACAAGAGAAGGATCTACAACATCCAGGCCTTTGCCATTGGGCCATACAATCCAGCACACACAGTGGTGCTTGAAGTGTCAGTGGCAGATAAGAATTCTATTTGAAAACTTTGCAGACCCCCATAGGTGAATTATAGTGCATGCTTGCCACAATCTGCAGATAACTATCCTCTTTTAGAGAAGCAGCACTTGGCCTGCTACTGGGTCTAAGCAGAGACTGAACGTTTAACCTTGGGCTATCAACTTCCTGTGTGATCTTAGCGTCCCATCATGGACTGCATGTTATCTGACCCACTAAGCCATAAAGTTGGATGTGCACAGCAGCACTCCACTATCCAGTGGAAATGGTACATGTGATTGGGCCTGAGCAGGCTGTGAAGGCACAAGTGAATTACATGAATAAGTGGCCCCAATGCCCATGATCTCCACTTTTGCTACATTACCTTCTTTCTCCCAGCCTATACCTATAGCCTCATGGGGAGTTCCTTCTCATCAATTTACAGAAGACAAAAAGACTCAGGCCTTGTTTGCAACCTATTGGCCCCATTTCTTGGGAGAACCCTGACCAACACACTCTTAAACCAAGCTCTGGGAGCCATAGTAAGAATATGCAACAGTTGCAAAACCAACCACATCACTCACCCAAAAACAAATTCTTTTTTTTTTTTTTCAAAGATTTAATTTATTTATTTGTCAGAGAGAGAGAGAGCGAGTGCTCAAGCAGGCAGAGTGGCAGACAGAGGCAGAGAGAGAAGCAGGCTCCCTGACGAGCAAGGAGCCCGATGAGGGACTCGATTCCAGGACTCTGGGATCATGACCTGAGCTGAAGGCAGCGGCTTAACCAACTGAGCCACCCAGGTGTCCCTCAAAAACAACTTCTTGAGATTTAATTTTATATGTAACTGTAAGAAATTTTTATTAATGTATATGTTTTTCCATGTATGTATACATATATATGTGTGTAGGTAGATATATTATATGCAAATAATATATAACTACTTCTATATGTATGTATATATTGCACACATATGTAAACATATATAAACACTTAGATGATAATTTTTTTGCAATCTTTCATTAAAAACATGGGGGACAGGGAGAAACAGAGTCAGAGAAGAGACAGAGAGAGCTGGAGACAGAATAGGAGACACGGCAAGAGATAGATCATTTTCTTTGTACTTTTATATAGTTGTAATATTTTTATTCAGCATACTTTTTATTATTTTAATAACTGTTTAACCTGATACCATTTTTATTGCAGATTTGTTTTTATTTTTTTACTTGTGCATTTTATAATTAGAACAAGTCAAGAGTATTTAGAGAACAATTGTTCATTATTTACTTATTGATTTAAAAGTTTTCATTTTTATTTTTTAAAATAATAACATAAACCTTTCTCTCTTATATGTTACTGTATTTTTTCCAGTTGCTTATTATATTTGGACTTAGGTTACTATTTTCTGAAGTTTCAATACAAGGATGTTAAAATGTGCTAAGGATATACTGTAGTCCTAACCTTTTGCTCTCGTGACTAACAGCATTCAGACCCAAGCAAATTGCTCATACACATCCTTCACCTATGTCATGAAAACAAAAGACAATGTATCCAAATGCAATGGAAGTCTATAGGTCAGAAACCAACATTGTTTTGAACTATAGTCAGAATCTGAGCAGTAGAAATCCTTATGTAAGTAAAAAAACAAGTAAATAGACTTATCAAATGTTTCCTTTCAGATGGCATAAGTGGAACATATTCTTGCATAACAAAATACTATTTCTTAATATTGGCCAAGATCTAGTTTCTGTCTTTTCTTTGTACTGCAATTTGTGGTTCTGGGCTACTCAAATATTATTAAGGTATCTCCAATAGTTGTTCGGTAGCTGAGAAACATTTTGCTCTTAAATATTTCTTTTATATATTTATATACACGTAGCCATAGATATTTATATATACATATGTATAGACATAATATGCACAAAGCATAATACTGATTTTTTACATGGGCAAGAAGATGGTATGAACACTAAAATTGTGAATTGTTTTATTTTTGTAAAAGTATAAATAAGATTTAATGAAATTATCACAAGTAAGTTGACATTTACAGAATTTCACCCATATCCAATAATTTCAATATATACGTTCATCTATTAATATATTTAGATATAAGATGTGTGAGGTCTATTTGTACTCTAGCTGTAGGCCCAGCAAACTCTAAGTCAGATCTGCTTAATCTGTGTTATTTATATTACTAGATTGTAGGAAGTGTTAAGAGAAAACATTTCATTGATCAGAGTGGTGACATCACTACTTGTGTTTATGTAAGTGGGCTTCAAGACCAGAAGGAAATGACAATAATTAGATAAAAAGATAAGGAAAGAGAAAAATATGGTGGAACCATTTCTTTCAGAAAGAAGTTTAACAATCTGTAGACATTTTTAAATTAAAATTCAGTTTAATTAACATATACTGTATTATTAGCTTCAGAGGTAGAATTTAGTGGTTCATCAGTTGTATATAACACCAGTGCTTATTACATCAAGTGCCCTGCTTAATGCCCATCACCCAGTTACCCCATCCTCCCACCCCTCCAGCAACTCTGTATTTCCCATAGTGCAAAGTCTCTTATGGTTTGCCTCCCTCTCTGTTTTCATCTTATTTTATTTTTCCTTCTCTTTCCCTATGCGCATGTGTTTTGTTTCTTTAATTCCACATAGGAATGAAATCATATGGTATTTGTCTTTCTCTAATGGCCTTATTTCACTTAATGTATTACCCCTAGTTCCATCCAGGTTGCAAAAGTCTACAATTCTGTAGACTTTTATCACTGGTTTCTCTTGGATACTTAATCACACTTCACATTTGAGGGGTATCTTTTGAAGTTCTAGAATCTGCTGAGACTACTGCAGTTTGCCTAAGGGAAAAGTCTTTTGCTTTTTTTTGTTGTTGTTTGTTTTTCTATAATGGATCTAGAATTTTGAATGTCTGTAAACTAAGGAAAAAATCTGGTCCTTCAGCTGACCTACATTCTTCACATGACTGGGTTAAGATTTGCTCACGGCTAACATTTGTTCAGATTTGTTGAGAGTAATGTTCATCAAACTTGGCTTTGAGTCTTCATTTTCATATTCAAGTTTTAGCAACTAATTCTGAGGCTACAGCAGAAGTCATAGGTGTGGAGGACTTAAACAAAGTCCCTATTTGCCCTGGCAACCTCTCCAGCTTTTGTACTACTATTACAATTTGCACTTAAAATAAACGTCATATACTTCAGTTCTTTTTTAAAAACATACTGTTTTGGGGACATCTGGGTGGCTCAGCCAGCTGAGCAGTGGACTCTGGATTTCAGCTCAGGTCGTAATCTCGATGTCCTTGGATCAAGCCCCATGTCTTGCTCGGGGCTCAGTACAGAGTCTGCTTGTCCCTCTCCCTCAGTTCCTCCCCTTGCTTGCTCACATGCTCTCTCTGTGTCTCTCTTTCTTTCTCTCTCTCAAATAAATAAAAATCTTAAAAAATATTATTTTGATTAAAATTTTGAGACATTATTATGTGATAAACATTGTTAAAACTTTTCTCATACATTATTTCAGGAATTTTGGTAAAAATTAATGAGCTGTTTAAGACTTAAGACCTAGAGCCAGGTGAATTGGATTAAAACTTCCCTTGGCAGCTGCGTTGCCTAGGCAAGCTACTTAGCCTCTCCAAACCTGTATTCCTCATCTGAAAATGAGAAAATAATAGCATCTTTTTCGTAAGAGGGTTGTAAGGATTACTTGAGATGGTATTTGGTAATATATATATATAGCTTTTTGAGTCTTAAAGCTTAGTAAAAATCATTTGACTATATATATATTGGGTCTATTTCTGCATCCTCTATTCTGTTCCATTTGTTCATCTGTCTATCTACATCAACCCTACATTTGTTGGTTACCAAATGTTATGTCTTAAAATCAGGTAAGGTGAAGTTTTCAAGTTCTTGCTTTTGAAAGTCTTTTTGAAGGTAGAGAGAGTATTCTTGATCCTTTATATTTCCATATTAGTGTTACAATTAGCTTTTACAAAACACACACACACACACACACAAATCTGCTTGGATTTTGATTGGGATTGCATTGAAACCACAAATCAATTGGAAGAGATTTAAAACCTTAGCCATATTTGGTCTTTTTGATTCAATTCATTGATTCATGAACATAGTTTGTCTTTCCACTTATTTAAGATTCTATTATTCCCATTATCAAGGTTTTGTGGTAGTTAACATATAATCTTATATATATATTTTTAGCCAGTATTTCATGTTATATGTTGCTATTATAAAGATATTAGTTTATTTTAGATAGAGCAGAGGGGGAGGGAGAGGGACAAGCAGACTTGGGGTGAGTGCATACCCCTCACAGCATTCATGCTCAGGACCCTGAGATCCTAACCTTGAGATCCTCAGCTGAACTGAAATCAAGTGTCAGAAGGAGAGGAGAAGTGAATTGGGGGAAATCAGAGGGGGAGACAAACCATGAGAGACTGTGGACTCTGAGAAACAAACTGAGGGTTTTGGAGGGGTTGTGGGGGTGGTTGGGTGAGCCTGGTGGTGGGTATTATGGAGGGCACTTACTGCATGGAGCACTGGGTGAGGTGCATAAACAACAAATTTTGGAACACTGAAAAAAAATTAAATTAAATTAAATTTTAAAAAAAGAGTTGACACTCAAGTGACTGAGCTACCCAGCGTTTCTGATATGTTGCTATTATAAATGGTACTTTAAAAATGTTTAGCTTTTAACTTCTAATTGTTCTTTGCTCGTGTTAAAAATACAAATGATATTTTAAAACTGACTTTGTATATTGTGACGTTGACAATATGCTAGGATTCTAGGAGCTCTTTTTAAGATTTTTTTGTATTTTCTAGGTAAATAATCAAGTCTTGAGTAAATAGGAAAAATTGTATTGCCTCCTTTTCAACACTCATACATTTTATCTATCTCTTGTCTTACTGAATTGACTGGTACCTAAGATTTCTCCCAATTTTAGGGAAAAATCATTGCCTTTTATCATTATGTATGACGCTAACTTTGGGGTTTTCATAGATGCCTTTTATTACACTGAGGAAGGGCCCTTATAAGTCCTTTTCTTTTGTTGAGTTTTTAACATGAAGAGATGTGAAAAATTAACAAATGTTTTTTCTGCATCCATTGAAATGGTCCTAATTGTTTTCCTTCTTTAGTTTGTTGATAGGGTGAATTACACTGGTTTACTTTTAATAAATGTTTCACCAATCTTGCACTCTTTGGATAAACTTCTTGGTCATAACACATTATTTTTTTAATAAATTACTGATTTGATTATTAATGTTTCATTATGGATTATTGCATGTATGTTCATGAAGGCTATCTTTTTTGCTTGTAATATCTTTGATTTGGTATCAAAGTAATGTTAACATCATAAAATGTATTAGAAAGTAGTCTCTCTCATTTTTAATTTTTGGTAAAGTTTTTTTTTAACGTGTATAATTTTTTCTTTAAATGTTTGAGAGAAGTTTCCAGCGATGTCAACTGTGTCTGTAATTCTCTTTGCGAAGTTTTTAGAAATCCAATTAATTTAATAAAGAACTATTCAGATTATTTATTTCTTCTTAAAATTTTAGAAGTTTGTGCATTAAAAAATTTATTTCATACATCCTTATAATGTCTTTTGGAAGTAATAGTTTAATTTTATAATAAATTCTTGACATGCTTTCCCAAGTGGTTTTTCCATTTTCTAATTTCAGCAGTAATGTTAAACCCACCAAATAAAATTATTTTTCTGCTGTTGTATTTTTTTAATCTCTAGAAGTTCTATTTAGTTCTTTTTTTATAATCACCTTTTTCTCATTATGTTTCTATTTACTTTTAAATTGATGAGCATTTTTAATAATAGCTGTTTGAGGATCTTGTCTGCTAATGACATCCCTCTCTCACTTCTGAGGCTATTCCATATTACTGAGTTTTTACCTGATGATGTGGAACATGTTGCTACTGAATTATAAGTTTAGTAATTTTTCACTGGATGCTACACATTATGAATTACATATTTGAATGTTTATATTTATTATCTTCTTTTAAAGAGTGCTGAAGTTTATTTTGAATAAGCCATTTAACCCTTCGAAGTCAGACAATAGCTTGTTTTTAAGTTCCACTGTGGTGGTCTTTATTTATTTTATTTTTGAAGATTTTTCCTTATTTATTTGACAGAAAGAGAGAGAGATAGAGATAGAATTAGAGGGAATACAAGCAGGGGAACTGGGAGAGGGAGAAGCAGGCTTCCCGCAGAGCAGGAGGCCCAATGTGGGACTCCATCCCAGGATGCTGGGATCATGACCTTAGCTTAGCCTAATTCAGTTGCTTAATGACTGAGCCACCCAGTCACCCTGTGGTGGTCTTTAAAGTTAGTTTGGAACTTCTACTGAGAAGTTACCTTTCCAGTCTTTCTACTAAATGCCAAGTAAATCAGCAGGTACTCCTTTCTGGCTGGTAGGAACTCAGACATTTCCCAGACCTTTGTGAGTCTTGGAATTGTTCAATTTATAATTTCCTCTTAAGTTTTTTTGTTGTTATTTAGCCAATACAGAGTCTCACCCTTTACCTGTACAGACTGGTATTGAGCTGAAGATTTGTGGTACCACTACATATACTTCTGAGGTATTTCTCTGTATGGATCCCTTTTCATAAGTACCCAGCCCTGAAACTTATCTGCCTCAACTTCCCTGACTCTTCATGTCTATTCTCATCAGCAAGTCACCTGTGTTCTGCCAGGATTTCTCTGCCCCGTGTTGCAGTTATTGTAATTGTGTGTCTAAGTAGAAGGCTGAAGTAAATGTGTATTTAGTAGATTGAAGTCATTTTTCCACTGAGGTTTCATCAAAACCTTGTCAGAAAACACCTTATCAGAGAAAGTAAAGTATGGCTTTTAAATGCTAAGTATGTGTGAGTTCAATTAATGCCCAATATTACTTTTTTTTTTTTGCTTTTCATTTTGTCTTAAGCGTCTTATGTTATTTAACACCCATTTACGTATATCACAGTTGAAACTATACAAACAAAAGTATGTGATAATAGACATTGTCAAAGTAATTTATTGAATGTTTTACCATCACTCTAAAGAAAAAAAAAAAAACACCTTTGAGGGACGCCAGGGTGGCGCCGTTAGTTAAGCAACCAACTCTTGATTTCGGCTCAGGACATGATTTCATGGATCATGAGATCCAGCGCAGTAGGGTTCCATGCTCAGCCAAGAGTCTGCTTGAAATTCTCTCCCTCTGCCCCTCCCCCAACTTGCACACCCACATGGCTCTCTCCCAAATCTCTCTCTCTCTTTAAAATAAATAAATAAATCTTTTTTTAAAAAGCCTTTGATATAATAGCTTATTTTTATCTTTTGTTATTGCATTTATTTAATAAGAATTTGTTTTTCTTATTAGAGTAATTTCTGAATGCAAAACACTATATGCTAGTTCCTATGTAAGACAGGAGGAGATACATTAAGAGTAGCAGAAATATTTTCTCCTGAGACTCACCATAATTTCATTAAGAATTTAACTCTGTACCCTGCCCCTTTTAAGAGAATGAACCATTTGAGAGAGGAGTGAGGAGAGTAGCAGAGCACTCTTATGTAAACCTTGATTATAATACAGGGCAGAATGAAATAAGTGCTATTATAAAAATACACGTAATCTTTCTGTGAGGGCATAGAATGTGTAGTAAATTTAAATGGGGAAATAGGAGACGACTTCAGGGTAATGTCATGGTTGTTGAGTTTTCGAAGAATAAAGTTTTGAAAAAACAACTAATATCACATGAAAGTGTAGACAACATTGTATTTTTAAAATACATGTATGTCGGGGCGCCTGGGTGGCTCAGTGGGTTAAAGCCTCTGCCTTCGTCTGGAGTCATGATCCCGGGGTCCTGGGATTGAGCCCCGCATTGGGCTCTTTGCTTGGTGGGGCACCAGCTTCCCTTCCTCTCTCTCTGCCTACCTCTCTGCCTACTTGTGATCTCTGTCAAATAAATACATAAAATCTTTAAAAAAAATAAAATAAAATAAAATACATATATGTCTCCACAGCTCTATTATCCTGGCATGGACTGATATGACAAAATTAAACTTGAATAAAACAGTTTAGGCTCCAACATAGAAAAGGTAATAAAAATGAGACTAATAGGGGCGCCTGGGTGGCTCATTGGGTTAAAGCCTCTGCCTTCAGCTCAGGTCATGATCCCAGGATTCTGGGATTGAGCCCCGCATCAGGCTCTTTGCTTAGCAGGGAGCCTGCTTTCCTTCCACTCTCTCTGCCCACCTCTCTGCCTACTTGTGATCTCTGTCTCTCAAATAAATAATAAATAAAATCTTTTAAAAAAGTGAGACTAATAAGAAGGATAATGCTAGGATATGGTACAACATTTTTTGAAAACAGTTCTAGGAAAGAATTATAATCCTCTTCTATGCATTTTAAATGATCAGCACACAATGTGTGGAAAAAGAAGTAAGATCAATAGTAAGAGCGGAGACCACAAATGTCTTTGCAGGAACTGACAAACCTTAGTGGAGTCAAATGTTATAATTAAACAACAACAACAACACAATTGTATTGGTATGATTAATACACATTCTATCAGGAATTATTGAATGTATATGCTACCAAAAAAATCTGTGAATATATAGAGGTAGGTGAATTTAAATAATAAATGAAGAACAAGTTTTACTAATTTGGAAACTGAAATGAGTGCTTTTTGCCAGAATGACATCTCTAATGTAAGATATCTCAAAAATAGGAAGAAAGATGAAAAGCTAACGGTCAGTTAGTTCAAAAGGAAGTAAAACACTAATTAATCCATTGAGAATCATTTAAAAAAATAAAATCAGGCTAAGATTGGATTATTTATGTAGTTAGAATCTCAAAAAGTCCAAAGAGAAATAGAAATCCTGACAGCTTCCTACATACTTAGTTGAAAACACACGCACGTGCTCGCACAAACACACACACACACACACCTATTTTTCTTTTGACAAGATTCCATAACTGGATGCATAAAGATAATAAATTTAGAGATATGCAAGGTTATGACTATATTCAGAAGATAATACCTTGCAAATGGTTGTAATTACTTTTATAGCTCTATTGATATCTGAATTATTTGTATTTGTGTCATTTCATCTTGCTAATGAAAGACCTAGCCACAGATTGAGGCAATTCTCCAAGTTCTTACTTGTTTCTGTCATTTTCAATTAATTTACTGCTATGTTAGTAAGTGTTTAATCTGGCTGTGGAAAGAACAATGGGTGCTTCTACATTTCCAGCCACACTCTGTCTATATAAGGCCATGACTATGGCTGATGGACTACTCATGTAAATGTTATACACTTCAAGGCCTGGCCCACCCAAGCTCCTGTGACAACCTCTAATCCCTATTTATTTCTCAGATGCAAAGGAACCAGTGGGAAGACTTGAGAATTTACTAGATGGATGGCGCATGGATTCCTGAATTACCCATATGGAATCTGGCTGTCAAGGGTGGATTGGACTGACCTCTGAGTGAGAAATAAATCTTTTAAAGATTTATTTTAAAAGAGATTCTGAGCTTGTATGTTTCAGCACCAGCATCCTCTGGTACCATGAAAAGAGATATAATAATTTTACATAATAATAATAATAATTAATAATAATTTTACATCAGTTAAATAGTCACTGTGTATTGTATCTAATGTTTGCTTCAATGTTAAGAATAAAGTAAAAACTGGACAGAGCATGGAAAGGGGCAAAAGGATAAAGATAGGAATAGAATATCATCCTTAAAAGAAAATCCAAAAGAATGGATTTTACCTATGGAAAGAATACAGTTTTGTGCCTATAAGAATATTTTGGGCTATGCATCAGAGCCATCAATTGAGCTAAAAACAATTAAGCTATTAGAGACTATTAAAAATAATAGGATCTTATTTAACATCAAGAAGTTGATAAGATACTAAAGAAATAATCTACGATCCAGCCAAAATCTAATGGATATGGAAATACAGAATGACAACATCTGTACATGTCTTGAAGACAGTTGACAAATACAGTGAATTTAAGTTTTGGTTTAAGTGTTAGAAAAAAATGTCTGGCGTTTGTCTACAGTGGAAAATCAAAAGGCAGAAATTCTAATGATTAATGAACTCAAAAATAAGAAAAAGGAAAATGAACAAACCCAATAATTAGTGAATGGAAATATTAAGGATAAGAAGTAAAATTAATGAAATGAAAAACCTACAAAATGGAATCAACAAAGTCTAAGGCTGGTTCATGACAGGAGAATCTAATAAAACAGACTAACCTTCAGTGAGATTTAGTAAATTAATGCATGGTAATAATGAACAACTTTATACGGTAAATCTGAAAGTTTATACAAAATAGACAAATCTTTAGAAGAACACAAGTCACACATTGACAAACGAGGAACTATAAATTCTACAAATTCTAAATAATACTATAATAATGCTATAACTGAATCGATAGTCAAAAATCTTGTTTGAAGAAAATTCTTAGTATATATGACATTGATAACATTTTAATTTCTAGGGACATATGATTTAATATAACACCAACTGTTTGGGAAATGGGAAAAGAACATGTAAACAACTGTATAAGATTAGCATGACCTTGATAGAAAAAACAAAGATAATACATGAAAATAAATTTACATACAACTTTCACCCATGAACATAGATGAAAAATACAAAACCGAATGTTAACAGACCAAATTCAACAATGAATAAAAAAGATAATATAATCTATCTTATTGGGTTTATTTCAGGGATTCAAGTTTATTTAAATTGGTGTATCAATTAATGTAATGTTCCAGATAAAATATATCATCTCAGATAAATGTAGAAAAATTGTATCTATTTTGCTTGTACATGATTTTGTGAATATATATATATATATATACACATATACACATATACACATATGTATATGTATATATAGATATATGGCATAATTATAATTTGGGTACAATTTTATTTATATACATGTAAAATTCTGTTAGGTATATACCTAACAGTGGAATTTCTGTGTTAGAGGGCAAATATGGGAGATACTAGCAAGCTACAAATATTGTTTCTCATTCAGGTCAGTATCTTAAGTAGGTCTTTGAGGAACAGAGTTTGCAATTCTGGTATAGATTTTTATTAATGATTTTCTTTGTGGAAAATTTCATTTTCAACAATTTTCTTCTCTCTTCTTCCCTCCCTTTATTCTTTCTTTCCTTCCTTCTTTCTTTCTCTTTTTTCTTTTTTTTCTCTCTTCCTTTTAGTATGACATGAATTAAGATTGAGTTGTTACATTTTCCTCGATTAATAAACATCTGCAAGACTGCAGTTCCATTCTATTGAATATAAATATTCTAATTGCTGAGAAGCTGTGTGTAGGGGAAAATAGTAGAGACAGGAGGTAAGAAAACAATTAACAAAAATTATATAAAAAGCTATTATCTAGAAAATGAAAAGGGGGTAATATTTGAAATGATCAACTTATGAATTTTGAACTATTAAAGTATGTGAAATGTAAAAATAACAATATGATCTGATATGCACGGGAACTAAGTAAGCAGAAATGAGATAATTTAACACTGCCTTTTAGAGTGTGGGTTCAAGCGTTAGACTGACTGCCTGAACCAAAACTAGGGTCTTACATATATTAGCTGAATGACCTTGAAGAATTTTTAAAAATCTCTGTGTCTTAGTTTCCTCATCTGTAAAATGAAGATAATGACGTTATAGACATCTTAAGATAGTTGTGGAGATTAAAGTGCTACTGGCTGTAAAACACATAGAACAATTACTAGAAAACATAAGGCATTTCCACCAAACTTGAAACTTGCCTGGTGTCATTCCTTAAACTTTGGCTCCTTCTGAATTCTCCATTGCTGTCCATGTCTCCTGGCAACAAATCTAAAGAAATTATATTATAATTTTTATATTTATTATCCTGCAACATTGTCAATTCCTCCTCCACAATGGTTTTAGGGAAGTCTCCTTTTAAGATTTCTTTTTTTTTTTAAAGATTTTATTTATTTATTTGACAGAGAGAGATCACAAGTAGGCAGAGAGGCAGGCAGAGGGAGAGGAGGAAGCAGGCTCCCTGCTCGATCCCAGGGCCCTGAGATCATGACCTAAGCCGAAGGCAGAGGCTTAACCCACTGAGCCACCCAGGTGTCCCTCCTTTTAAGATTTCTGACCTCAAACTCTTACTTACCCATGGAATTCCACACCATTACTCACCATTATTCTTATTTTCTCCCTACAAATGTTTTGCTTAACACTCTTTCCCCCATATTATGTAGTTTTCTTTACATTTAGAATGTTTCCCTCTTTACAGCAATTGAAATTCTGTACTTTCTCCCAATTACTTTTCTTTAGGAGCACTTTGGCAAACAATCTCATACCAATCTCCTACTCAAAAAACCTCATACCAATTCATACCAATGCCTTTTTGCAAAGTGCTTATAATGCACTATGACTTATTTTTTTAAATCAGATATTCTAAGGTAGTTTGTTTTAACTATAGCTCTTACTCTTGGAATCCATGATATATGACATTTTTATGTTTCTGCACATGTGCATTTTTCAAAGCAATATTATTTTTATGCTCAGAGTCAATAAGCAAAGTGATTATCAAGATATTTTCAAAGCAACAGACATAACTTTATTAATCACCCAAGGTGTACTTTGATTTAGAAGGCTCTGGATTCTACCAATCACTTGCTAGGTAGCTTTGGGCAAATCACTTTACACTTCTGCATCTCAGTGTCATCAGACCAAGTAAGCATTGGGTTGTGCCGGACAAGCTATGGAACTTCAGAATTCTCCAATAATAGACTTTGAAACTGTTCACAATTCCTCAACTCTGCAAATAACACCTCAGTGAATGAGGGCATTATGTCCCTTTGTGGCTATGTGTGGAAGTTTTCCCGAGATACATACTTAGGAGTGGAATTTCTGAATTATGGAGTATCTTTGTATTAAATTTGACTAAGTAGAGTCATATTGTCTTCCAGAGTGACTAAACCAGTCTACAGCGCCTGAGCATTCATTTATAGACATATCTACACTAGCACTTAGCATATTCAACTATCAGACCTGTTAGCTGTAGACACACCTCCTTTCTTTGGTTACTAAGGAATTCTAACAACTGTTATATCCTTTGCATTTTAGTTTACTTCTGTACACTGTCTGCTCTTCTCTGCACATTTTTTCCCTATTCATTACAGCTAAACAGTGAAAAAATCTGTATCAATTTCTTAGGGCTTCTGTAATAAAGTAGGACAAACTGGATGGGTTGCAACAATAGACATGTATTATCTCACAGTTTCTGAGGCTCCCAGTCTGAAATCAAGGTGTCCGCAGGGACTTGCTCCCTCTGAAAACTATAGGAAGGTATTCTTTGCATCTTCCAGCTTCTGATAGTTTACAGCAGTTCTTGGCATTCATTGGTTTAAAACTGCCTCACTCCAGTCTCTACCTCTCTCTTCACATGGCCTTCTTTCCTCTGTATGTATCTGTATGTCCTCTCCTCTTCTCATAGGGACACTAGTCTTTGGTTTTAAAGCCCACTCTAATAAGACCTCATCTTAACTAAATATATTTGCAAAGTCTATTTCCAAGTGAGGTCAATTCTGAGTTTCTGGGTGGATTTGCTACCTAAATGTTCACCAAATGATGCATAGGTAAACAAAATATGGTATTCCATCCATACAATGTTCTATTATTTGGCAATCAAAAGGGATGAAGCGGTGAAGGACACACACTGCCACATGGATAAACCTTGAGGCTTATGCTAATTGAAAGAAGTCAGTGACAAAATGCTACCTATTATATAACTCATGATTACAAAAAGTCTAGAGTAGGCAAATCTGTAGAGACAGAAAATATATTAGTGATGCCTAAGGCTAGAGGGAAGCAAGCGCAATGACTACAGTGGGTTTCTTCTTGGGGTAATAAAAATGTTCTAAAACTAGATTGTGGTGAGGATTCCACAATTTTGTGAATTTACTAAAAACTACTGAACTGTGTACTTTAGTTAGTTAGTTATATTTAAATTCAATTAATTAACATATAGTGTATTATTAGTTTCAGAGATAGAGGTCAGGGATTCATCAGTCTTATAGAACACCCAGTGCTCATGACATCACATGCCCTCCTAATGCCCATCATCCAGTTACCCCATCTCTCCACCCCCTCCCTTCCAACAACCCTCAGTTTGTTTCCTATGATTAAGGGTCTCTTATGGTTAGTCTCCCTCTCTGATTTCATCCTACATTTTTCCCTCCCCTCTCCTATGATCCTCTGTTTTGTTTCTTAAATTCCACATATGAGTGAGATCATATGATAATCATCTTTCTCTGATTGACTTATTTTGCTTAGCATAATAATACCCTCTAGTTCCATCCATGTCATTGCAAACTGAGCTGTATACTTCAAATAGACAGATTTTATGGTATGTGAATTATAACTTAGCAAAAGCTATTTAAAAATAACTCATACACATGAACACATGAAAAAATGTTCATCATCACTAGCCATCAGGGAGATCCAAATTAAAACCACATTGAGATACCACCTTACACCACTTAGAATGGCCAAAATTAGCAAGACAGGAAACAACATGTGTTGGAGGGGATGTGGAGAAAAGGGAACCCTCTTACACTGTTGGTGGGAATGCAAGTTGGTGCAGCCACTTTGGAGAACAGTGTGGAGATTCCTCAAGAAATTAAAAATAGAGCTTCCCTATGACCCTGCCATTGCACTACTGGGTATTTACCCCAAAGATACAGGTGTAGTGAAAAGAAGGGCCATCTGTACCCCAATGTTTATAGCAGCAATGGCCATGGTCGCCAAACTGTAGAAAGAACCAAGATGCCCTTCAACGGACAAATGGATAAGGAAGATGTGGTCCATATGCACTATGGAGTATTACGCCTCCATCAGAAAGGATGAATACCCAACTTTTGTAGCAACATGGACGGGACTGGAAGAGATTATGCTGAGTGAAATAAGTCAAGCAGAGAGAGTCAATTATCATATGGTTTCACTTATTTGTGGAGCATAACAAATAACATGGAGGACAAGGGGAGTTAGAGAGGAGAAGGGAGTTGAGAGAAATTGGAAGGGGAGGTGAACCATGACAGACTATGGACTCTGAAAAACAATCTGAGGGTTTTGAAGGGGGGGGATGGGAGGTTGGGGGAACCAGGTGGTGGGTATTGGAGAGGGCACAGATTGCATGGAGCACTGGGTGTGGTGCAAAAACAATGAATACTGTTACGCTGAAAATAAATTTAAAAAAATTAAAAAAAAAATAACTCATACACCTGGATTTATTGGGAAGCTTCTAGAATATGTAATAACACTGGGGTTTTTTTGTTGTGGACTTGAAAGAGTTGATGAAATATTATTTATATTCATCCAGATATATGCTTATTTTGGGTTGAAAATTCTCACAATCTGTCATCTATTAATTTTCATAATGGTGAAGTTTGTCACTAAAATTCCTTTATTTTTATAGAAGCATATTCATCAATATTTTTCTTATGATTTATATTTTAAATTTTTTAAGTCTGTCCTTTTCTCCCACGTCAATAAAATGTTCTCTCATGTATTAATATAACTACTTTGTAGTTTTTCCTTTCATATTTAGATCTTCAGTCTATCTGAAGTTCAAGTTTTATGTGTAATTTTATTTCTCTTCTTATCATGATCCAATTTTTGTGACACCATCTACAATGCAATGTATACTCTATTCTTATTAAGTGCTTGCACACAAATGGATTGATACGTTAGCTCCCTCTTCTTTTCAATTAGTCTAATCTTAGGACATCATCACGCTATTGTCATTACTATACTTTCCCATTTTCCTTTATCATTTCTAGAATTGTGTACTGTGTTATTACCTCAATAGAATAAGGGCTCCTATGGTTTCAAATCAACTCTCATCCTATTGGCTTTCCAGCAACTGGTCCGTTATCAAGCACATAGTAGACAATCAGTTAAATATAAATAAATGAAGAATGGACAAATGAAAGAAAGAGCATGTGTAAGTTATATATATAACATTCAGTAAACCAAAATAAATTACTAATTTTAATGAAATTATAAAAAATGGATGCATTTTATAAGAAGCACATATGATATAAAGAAATGAAATTGTCATAGGGCACAGTGGGGCACATAAAGAGGAGGGACTGTACACAAACTTATTTCTTCTAAAAGGACAAATCTTATGTAATTAATATTATAATCAAAATATAAACATAACGTTTTTGTTATTCAAATAAATATAATCTTGTCTAAGAGTAATTACCTCCTTAACCCATTAATGTTACGTTTTATTACAATTACGGCATTACTGACTTGGAGTTTGAAAATTAATAAGAAAATAATTTTAAACATCTGCTTTAATTTGGGGATTTAAAATTTTATTGTACTAATAAAATGTTCAGGCTCTGCCAACATTAACTGCTATTTAGACATTGTTTGCAGGTGCAAATATGAAAACATTTTATAAAATTATAGACACTTTATTACATTTTAAATACCTGTGTTTTATAAAAAATAGTAATGTTTGAAGTGATTTTCATTTAACTGTTTTTAAAATCATTTCAAGAAGCCAACAAAATTATAATTATTCTTCTTTGAAAAATAATATTTACACTTATAAAATATCTCAGACTGATCCTTATCTGACATTACTTCTGTCCACATCAAGGCCCCAGTGCTCCATTAGCACCTGTTCTTAGACCAAAAATCATTTATGCTCTGCACAATTTGTACATCCATTTTTTCCTACTCAAGTCACTTTTTGCAGTTATATAAGCACAAAACAATACAATGTGCAAAAATGTCTAGAATATAAAAAGATAACTGCATTATTGGCCTTCTACAGAGTCAGTTTGAAGGAAAACCAGAAGTACATTTCAAAGTTCTACTCTCCTGGGGTCTAGATAGACTATACAGAGACTAACTGGATAGACTGTGTGTAGTCTAACTTATAGGCTAAAGGTAAGAAAAGGGGATGCAGTAAGGGAAAGGGAATTCAAATAAGGAATGTGCAACTTATGCTTGCTGAATTCTTACCATGAACCTCACTTTATGCTTGATGTTTTCATATACCATTTCTCTTCTAAGAGTCAACCAAACGCCACACATAATATTATTTTCTGTATTTAAATGCTACAGCTTTTTTTTTTTAAGATTTATTTATTTATTTATTCATTCATTCATTCATTCATTTATTTGACAGAGAGAGAGACACACACAGCGAGAAAGGGAACACAAACAGGGGGAGTGGGAGAGGGAGAAACAGGGGCCTGATGTGGGCTCAATCCCAGGACCCTGGGATCATGACCAAAGGCAGACGCTTAACTACTGAACCACCCAGGTGCCCCATGCTACAGCTTTCTTGGTAAGAAAAGAGAAGTTCATAGTGAACACCTGTCTAATATCCCAGAACCTGCTCAGGAACACCAAGACCAGAAGCCCCTCCTCCTAGTGCTCCGTCCAGCATGCACACCATGACAGCAGGGGTCCGAGACCAGATCGCAAGTACAGATATTTTCTGAGAAGAGAAAAATATAAAGTAGTATTCATAAATATAATAAAATCTTGTGTTTTATCAGTTCCATGACATCTATACCCAAATTGTTAATATTTAGTGACTAAATTTTAGTTAGTGTGCCATTGCGTGAACAAATTTCTCAGTTACACACACATAGTTCTGATTTTTGCACATTTCACATTATAATTTAAGAGTGGTAAAAATACGTGATTACTTTAAAAACAAAAACAAAACCAGAATTGTTGACTTTTCAAGGAACTGGGCAAAACGGCTTGCCCAAATCCTTAGTTCACAGCTGGAAACAAGTCTACAGTCAACTATCTTAAATAGAAGATTACCTTAGTAGGAGAAAGATATTGCTTCCTGAAAATATACTTTATCTTAATCTTTAGCTGTGGGCATTTTTGTAAAATAAGGACAATTTAGAAATGGTGTTTAAGTTAATGTTGTTACAAGGGAGGGGACTGCAATTAGAGAAGGCACGCAGTGCTTTTCTAACATCTGATGCATGTTATGGTATGTTTCCATTAGCTTCCGATATATTTCCTCAAACTCTGAAAATGCAGTTTGATAGTTTAATGTATTAAGAACTTAGTTAATCATGACAGTTTGGTCACCCGCAGGGTAGACAAGTTTATTATTAGATTTCAGATTTTGAATTTTTAAAAATTCTATTTTATTGTTATGTTTCTTTTTCTGAAACAATTCCTTTAAATTATGCAGGAATAAATTTCATATCTAACAATCAAATAAGATTTTGCTGTTTCATCAGAAGGAATCCATGTGTTCTTTGGTATTTTTGTATTTTCCTCTATGGTTTCACTTTTAAAGAAAAAAAAAGACTTCTTTTAGATTAATATTCAGTTAAGTTTTAAACTTTTAAAAACATGACAAATTTGTTAAGGATGTTGAGGATTATCATTTATAGTAACTTGCCCAACTATGCTCGAGTGTCTCCATTTTATGAATTAATAACTTTGATGGCTATCATGTATTTTAATAGAATATATTTTAGCAGTACTTACTGTATGCTAGACAATGTGCAAAGAATCTTATATACAATAGTTTGCTTTTAATTTACATACTAGCCCAACTTGAAAGATAAATAGAGATGATGGGGAAACTGAGGCACAAATTGGCCATATAACTTAAATGAGTCACATAGCTTATGGGGAGCAAACTCATTCACCGGACTCCAGAGGGTGAAAATTTATAGTTCCATAACAGGTACCACAAAGTAACCATAGTGAGAAAAGCATTGAATAGCCATTCTTTGGGGGAAAAAAAAGATTTTATTTATGTATTTACTTATTTATTTATTTGAGAGAGAGAACGATGTCGAGAGAGAGAAGGGAGAGAGAGCAAGGGCAAGGAGGAGAGGGAGAAGCAGGTTCCCTGTGAGCAGGGAGCCCAACGCGGGGCTCAAACGCAGCACCCTGTGATCATGACCTGAGCTGAAGGCAGATGCTTAACCAATTGAGCCACCCAGGTGCCCCTGAATAGCCATTCCTATGAAATATATGGAAGGTTTTACTAGCAATTAGTAAATTGCTAGTAATTTTACTAATTGCCCAGTATTTTACTAGCAACTAGTTGCCCAGTACTAGTTGATGAACTCAGATTGAGAATGAGAAGGGAAAATAGACTGAAGGAAGGATAGACAGTTTTGAAAGCTGAAATGTGATCTCTTGGAGTTCTTGCTTCAAATAAAGGAAAATTAAAGTCTATGCCCAATGATATAAATTTGACCATTTTGACTAATGCTTAAGTCCAAATGCTTCAGTCTGTTAAAAAAAAAAAAAAACTTGTCTATCCAAACAAAATAACCAGCTGGTTGCTTAACTTTTTTTTTTTTTAACCTTTCCAACAAAAACAGACAAATTAGTAAATATAGAACTGATCTGAATTGTAGAATTTGTTTCTTCTCTTATCCTTGTGAAAGGGAGATGCCTAAAATATTGTCACAGAGACCTGGAAGTCAGAGATGCACAGGCAATCTGACAAGAAGGTAATACTCTCCTGAATGATCAATAAAACCTCAAAGTCCATGTCCTACATTAACCTAAAAATCCACAATGAGGTCAGGTTTTATCTGGTGAAATCAGACCTTCACAGGTCTCATCTTTAACCTCTAACGCAGTACATAGAATGTTGTTTAATTTATATCACAATTTCTGTACTTGGCTGAAATCACAAGAATATGGATGAAGGACACTGTAGAGTTCTGTGTGCCCACTAGGTACCTAAATGAATGAATCAATTGCAATTTAATATGTATAGTGAGTTTAGAAAGGGTTGAGCAAAGGAGATGATCAAAGGCTGAGAAACAGGGCTATAAGAAAAAAAAAAAGTTAAAGTAAAAAGGATAATGTAGCCTGGGAAAAAAAATTGAGAAGTAATTTAGGAATAGTCTTCAGAGATATGAAGTCTATTTTAGAAATGGTGGTAGCTGGTTGATTCCTTTTTCCAACAAGAAAAGAAAAGAAAGAAATAGAGCCAATGTAGTTATGAAATACTCTTTTCCAGACATTTACTAGTAGAGACCAAATCTATTCCAAAGATACAGGTATGTATGCTTCTACCTACATATGTGTGTGTGTAGTAATTTGCAGAATGTTTTTAAAAATAGATTCTGAATTATTACTTGTCAATCCCTGGCTTGTAGTTTATATGTTTTTGCTGGTTGAGTAGGTATCACAGACTTCAGAAAATAAAGGATCTTTCTGCCAGGCCCAGTCACTTTAGTGCAGAATCTCATGACCCCACTGAAAGTGAAAGTCATCAGCTTCAGTCTTGAGTCAGAATAATACCACATGTCCTTATATATTATTTGAATAGAAAGTCACTATTAGATTTTTTACAATTGAAGATAGTTGACTAGACTAGTATGAATACCCTTTACTGGTGAATGGAAATTGAGGGATAAATATTGAACTGAAAGTCCAGTCTTTTATTTTTTTTTTTAAGCAAGATGGTTTCTTACTCATAAGATAATTACATTAAAATAAAAGACTTCACAATTGTTTAGCTTCAACATGGATGAGAACCTAGCAGACATATTGAACAGCCAAAGACAAGCAGGAAACAACCAACCACAAGGGCAGAACAACTGATCATAAGGGGAGAACAACCAATCATGAGAAAAGAAAGAAAGGAGAGCATGGTCCCTTGTCAATGCCAATGTTAAGGACAATGGCAAGGTGTGCAAGACTGCCAAATGGGTAAAGATGCCTGCCCCGTAAGCATGTGCAGCCAAGAAAGCAGATGAGAGAAAGAAGACCAATAGCATTTGTCTGTTATCAACAGCGGATGAAGAGAGGGAATCAAAACAAGAGACCACAGCTTCAACTGAAGCGGAACCAAGAGACCCAGGGGAATTCTGCCAAGTAATAATAGATTGTGTCTAGAGATGCCTGGACACCTGTAACTGTCTGCAAAGTCTGCAGGGGAGCCTGTGCAGAAATGGCCATCCAGACAGAGATTAAATGTTACACCAGCTGCCTATACAGAGTGAATGAAATGATTAAAATGAAATCAACAAGATATGAAAATAAAATAATTTTAAAAAATAATTAAAAAGGACTTCCCTAGGTGTGATTTTGAAGTATCCTTTTGGACTTGTTTTTTTTTTTTTAATGACAAAATGCCTTTTATTTAAATTTTAATTAAATAAATTAAATTTATTTAAATGACAAAATGTTTTTATTTAAACATTTTGCTTTAACTCAATGATTCCTTTAACTCAGTGGTTCTCTGGTATTCCATTCTTTCCCAAACTTAATTTGCTCCATTGAGGATGCAAGTAATATTTCCTTTTTTATCCACTTCAGAGTTTTTATGAGGATCAAATAAGATGATAATGTGAAAAAACCCTTAAAAAGTATAGATGTCTAGAAACACTGAGCATTCTGATGGTGGTTTTATTTGTCATGTATGGCAAATCATTTCTGAAGTTATGCACTGGAGGTCTGGGGTCAGCTGCCATGTTTGTTTGTTTCACATTTGAAAAAAGTTTGACAAGTGTTAGTAATGTTATCCAGATTGTACTAAGGAAATGATCAGAAGATGTTTGGGTAATGCTGAAACCCAATCATGGTAACACATATTTTGATGGTGCTTAGGTTCTGCAACTTGCAGAACCCTCCCTGGGTATCTGAGGCCAAGTGAAATTCACTGAAGGAGACCTGAAGACTTTGGCTGGAACAAGGCAAGAACTACTACTACAGCCCCCCAAAGGCTGAGGAAGGAAGAACAAAGGAACAGACTCAGGAGGCTCTTTTGGCTAGTGGGAGTCACTCCCCTTCCCACCATCTTGTCACTCAGCTCACCATCAAAGTCCTATAGAGTCTAATGGACTCAGCTGTGTTTGCATGCCCACATTTTGTCTCAGAAACAACAATGAAAGTTAATGATACCCTCTCAAGCATGCAAACAAGGTGGAAGAAGAAATGGTCATTTGAGAGGCTTCTACTAGAAGTGAGAGCAGACACTGAGGAACTAAAACTATAACAACTGTCTACTACATAACATGGACTTACAGCTTGTCACAGGGTAAATCTGGATAAATTAGATTTCTTTCAAAAATTTCCAAATACTGGAGAATGTAATCGATCTTAAGTAAACCATGTGTTATTTCTAATAATTCCTAATAAATTCTGATATTTAGAAATATTTCTTAATGTATATAAAACATAATAGAAGATGAAAAATACATTAACTGACATGCACTTTCTTCTTTTCAGCTATATCATCATTGCAATTGGTTGGATGTCTGACACTTTTCACAAGTTAATGGAATAGCATTTCTCTCCTTATGTTTGAAAGGATCTGTCTGGGTCTCAAATGGCTAATAAACCTGTATGTTTGGTTTTACCTTTAAAATAATTGAGATAATCATTCTAATTAGGCCAAATGTACCCTTTCAATCCTAAGTGCCCATCAAAATATCCAGCGCAGTTGTTTCCTAACAATGTTGTCCTATTTTTAATAAAATCTGTTAAAAATATCTCTCCAAGTTATCTAATTGTCTCTGTAAGAAAACAGGGTTCTAAACCAACTGTCTGTCTTAAAGACCATTCATTCATTCATTCATTCATTCATTCATTCATTTATTGCAGATATTTATCAAGCACTGCAGACATTGGGAAGATACCAATAAACTGCTACCACTTATGAAGCTTAAAGTCTCATACAGAAGAAAGTAGGGGCATTTTCAACAAAATAAAGCTTTGAGAACTATACAGAAGACTCAAACTTGCCTAAAAGAATCTGATGATGGTTGCCAGATAAGGTAGGCTGTAGTTTTATGTGGTGTCTTTTTTTATAGCTTTATTGAAATATAATTGACATATAACATTACATAGCTCTAAACTGTACAGCATAGTGTTTTGATATTTGTATAAATTGCAGAATGATTCTCACAGTAAGTTTAGATAACATCCATCACCTCACATATTCACAATTTTTTTCTTGTGGTGAAAAGTTTTAAGATCTACTCTCTTAGCACCTTTTAAATGTTCTGCACAGTATTGTTAACTACAGTCGCCAACTGTACATTACATCCTCAGAACATATTTATCTTTTTTTTTAAGATTTTATTTATTTATTTGACAGACAGAGAACACAAGTAGGCAGAGAGGCAGGCAGAGAGGGAGAGAGAGAAGCAGGCTCTGCACTGAGCAGAGAGCCCGATGTGGGGCTCGATCCCAGGACCCTGGGATCATGACCTGAGCCGAAGGCAGAGGCTTTAACCCACTGAGCCACCCAGGAGCCCCAGAACATATTTATCTTATAACTGAAAGTTTCAAGAAGATACTGTGGGACTATATGAGGGATGTTAATATGACTGGAATAATCGGCAGCATAAAATAAATTCCTTCTTTCCCTTGGATGTTTTAAATACTCAAGTACAGCAGTTAAAGTAATGCTAGTTATTGAAATAAACACATCCCCACAGCTGTGTGCTTTAAGACAAGTTTAGTTCTCACTCAGTTAATGCTTGAATGTGGGTACTTTACATCAGCATGCAGCTCTTCTACACATGGTAACTCCTTGAGTTTTCTGCTTCAAGCTGAAACATGAAGGTAAGGAGGGTAAAACAAAAACAAAAATGCCCCTCTCACCAAAAAAAACTCCTCTGCTTAACTGTTTGTCCTGGAAATGACATATATGACTTCTACTTACATTCCATTGGTGAGAAATAATCATATTGGTCCCACATGCCACTTTTCCCAATGACAGCTCTATTTTATGAAAACCAGACTATAACATGAGTGATAGTTAGTTGTCCTGCTTCAGAAGTTAAAGCAAAAGGATAAGGAGGAGGGAGAGAGTGTAGGCGGGAGTGTTATAGGGAAGGAGGTGGGGAGAGAGAGATAGGAAAAATTAACAGGTATGGAATTTATAATAATGTAAGATGATACCACCAATGATTTTAACAAAAGTGATCAAAAGCAATTGACATTTTTGCAGATTAGGAATAATAAGAAATAGAATTGGGAATTAGGGGCTCAAATCTCTTAATACTTTTAAAAGGATGTTATTTTAGACTTTAATTTCTCCTGAGGAATGGATAAAGAATATAAATGAATAGATTTACATATTTCAACATGTGTAGATCTCGGTGACAATGTGACATGGAAAAAACCCCACAATTATTGAATGAGGTAAACAATATTATACTTATGTATAAATTAAAGCACAAGATATATTGCTACATCATGTTTATGGATAAATATATACTTATTTTAAAAAATTTTTATTTATTTGAGAGAGAGAGGGCACTCGAGAAAGAGCAAGCACAAGTGGAGGTTAAGAGGTAGAGGGAGAAGCAGGCTCCTTATTAGCAGGGAGCCTGATGCAGAACTCAATTCCTGGACCCTGGCATCATGACCCAAGCCAAAGGCAGACATTTAACTGACTGAGCCACCCAGGTGCCCCATATTTAGAAAAATTATTAAAATATGTAGTAGAAGAACACATACCATATTTTAGGCAATAGTTTTCTGGGGGGATAGAAACAATGATATAAAATGATAGGAATATATAAAAGAGATTCCAAATTTATGGATAACATATTATGTCACTTATAAAAAATCAGAATAAAATATGGGAAATGTCAATTTTTTTCATTTGAAGTAGTAGGTACAAAGCTATTTGTTTAAGATAGTGTTTTTCATATTAAAATGACCCTGCAAATTTTTATATCTGAGGCTTTAGATATAAAAGTTTTTTTTTATTTTATAATTTATAAACATGGTTTAAAAATAATTTATAGACATGGTTCCCAGAAAGATAAAGAGAAGAACAGTAGTTACTATCTAGAAAGTAACCCTCAAAGATGAGAAAAGTATTTGTCCAGTAATCTGTTTATTCTCTTGTCTGACAGGTCAACTGCATTACTGGGTGGCTTCAAGTTAAGAGAACAGAATGCCAACTAACTATTGTTTCTTTTCCTCTCTATTACTCTGTCATGGTCCATAATGCAGGAACTTGACTTTAGGAAAAGATAGGGAGAAAGCCTCTTTTTCTCTCTAGTCCTCATATGCTCTACTCCGGAGAAGCAGCAGTGACTCATATGAATGGTAAGGTGGTGTCTTAATTATAACTTTCTGAGATTAAGGACGTGAAAACTATCATCACAAGTAACTCTGGTGAAAGTGAGGATTATAGCACAAAAGGATGAGAAAGTACAGGCAAATATGAAAATACTAGATATCCAGGCTCTGCTTCCAGAGACTGCTTGTGGTCACGCAAAATGTATTTCATTATTGGATCAAAAAGCCCCCAGATATGTGTGATACCTTGGTGTGCTGGAAGCCAGTCTCCTTCAAGGAGAGGTCTTCTGTATCCCCTCTGGTTCCTTAGTAAAACCAGGCTGAAATGGAATCAAGATAACATATCAAAAGCCAACTACAGACCATCAGTCTACAGTTTTCATAAGAAATGCTGACAAGATAATAAAGACTACCCCCTCTGTGCTGGACCCTAGCATGTAACTGCATTGACCAACAGTGGATATATTTTAGTTGGGTGTGGCTGAAGGTCTGACTGCAAGCATCCTCAGCAATAAGCAGAAGGTTGTAGCCAACCCTCAGAAACTTGTACTTACACAGACGTGCTTTATGGTAAGTAGGTGCGTGCAGTATTGCATGGTGCAAGATTAAAAACTCTGCTTCGTGATGCAGTATTGAAAACAGGAGAACAAGGGGTCTTGAACCAGAATTTCCCTTGTCACCAGGAAGGTAAGACAGCTTGATAAAAGTGGAGTTAGTGGCAAGTAAGGTTTCAGACATTCAAGAAGCATTCTCCAATCCTGTTAGAGCTGTGCTTTTTATACGTATAAAAACAGTAAGGTTTTTTTTTTTTTTTTTTACTTCCAAAAAATCAATCTCCTCCCTGTTGTGGGTAATATTACTGCCATTATGGTGCATAACTTTATGTTTGTCAAATTCATCCATATCATTTAATGTAGTTATTGAATTCAGTATCACTTATATTAATTTCTACTAATTGTGTGAACATATCACATTTATTTTTCCATTCTGTTGATGAAAATATAAACATTTCCAACTTTTGAATATTAAATATATTCTTGTACATTTTTTGGTAACATATGTACACAATTTTGTTGGAAATAGTGTACTTGGATATTCACACGTTCATCTGTAGTAGATTCTGCCAAATAATTTTCCAATTTACATTCCCATAAGAAGCGTCGGAGGATTTTAGTTGCTCTACATTCTCACCAACACTTTTTTATTGTCAGTATTTTAAGACATTAATAATTTTGGTGGAGATGTGGTGCTATCTCATTGTGGCTTTAATTTGTATTTCTTTGATGAGTAGTGGTGAGAAGCATACACTCATTGCATAGTTGAGTCCCCTCTTTTGTGAAATGGATGTCTTCTGTCCATTTATCTGTTGGGTTGTCTGTCTTTATCTTATTAAGGAATCTTGTTTTAGGACTTTAGATATTCTGGATGGAAATACCATTCCAAATACATGCAAATATCTAAACATCTTATCCTGGTCTGTGTTTGTTTTACTCACTTTATCTGATAAACAGAAGTTCTTAATCTTAAAAAATATGTATTTAATCTATTTTTTCCTTTAGGTTAGCACTTTGTTTCTTTTTTGTTTGTTTGTTTTTAAGTGGGCCCAGTGCCCAGGGTGGACCTCAGTGTGGGGCTTGAACTCACGACTTGGGAGAGCAAGACCTGATTAGATCAAGAGTCGGACACTTAACTTAACTGAGCCACCCATTCACCCCTAGGTTAGCACTTTTAATTTCTTATTAAAAAATTGCACATTTTACTGGCAAAGAATTTTTTCTTAAGTTTTCTTCTAAGACTTTTATGTTTTACCTATCATCTTCATGTCTGTAACTAATCTTGCATTGCTCTTTGTGTATAGTGTAATGTGTCAAGATGACTTTTTTTAAAAAAATACATGCTTACAAAGTAATTTAAAAAATAAGCACTTGATGGGACAAAACTTTCTAAAAATAACTCAAAATCTAGATTCCATAGAAGAAAATTTTTATGATAAATTTGACAACACAAACAAAAAATAATCATTTCAGCCAAAAATAATCATAAAGTAAGTCAAAGAGTGAAACTACATTACTCCGCTTTTTATTGTTTATACATAATAACATCTATGAATCAATAAGAAAAATACTGATGACCCAGTATATAATTTGTTGTATTTGTTAAGATACAAATCTGGATCCTATAAAAAAATGCCAAAATAACAACAGGTAAAACAAGATGCTTTAAAACTAGATTTTTTTTTCTGTCTTAAAAGATTATGTGTATATAACAAGTCCAGGCATTATATTGTTGCCCAGCCTTCCTGCAAAATGTAACTTCTACCCATGGTCTCAAATGACTCATCTATCTCCTCATCTTGTATGGATATATTGAAACCACTAGTGTTTTCTTCTTCTAGGGAAAGAGATGTAAACATTTCATAGAAACTGAGTCTTAAACACAGTAAGATGCCAAAGTTAATTTATAATAAAAAATTATAAATTTTAATTACAAATAGATACTATCTTTTAACAAAGTATAAGGACAAAGAGTTAAAGGTTTGATTCCACACATTGTGGGGATAGCTGGAGGAAATAAGCACTCTCCTTTACCCCTGCTTTCTCTTGGAGGAAACAAACAGAAATAGTGTCTGCTGCAATTTGACAATATTTACAAAATTTTTGAATTCACATATCCTTTTACCCAAGTATTCTATTCCTGTTACTTAGCTTCCTCACATCTCAGGAACGTAACATGTGCAAGGACATTTAGGGCAGCATTGTAAATACTACACATAGATGTTTATTAACTAGGGCTGGTTCAAATCAATCATGCTTATACATGCAATGAAATCCTATGCACCATTAAGAAGAATATGACAGTTCTGTTTAAACTGATATAAAAAGAATGCTCTGCCACATATGGACTTAATTTAAGGCAAAGCATATAATATCAGGTATAGTATAGTACCCTTCTGTGTAAAAACAATAAAACTATGCATGTGTACATGTGTGTATCTCAAACAATAAACTAGAGAGAGGGATATACAAGAAACTGGGAACAGTAGACATTTCTGGGGAAGGAAACTAGCCTGTTTGGGGCCGAGGAGAGATGAAGATTTAATCTTAATTTAATTTTTTTATTCCTTCTGAATTTTTTAGTGTATGAATGTATTACCTTTGTAAAAAAAAAAAAACAAATAAAAAATCAGGGTATACTTAAGAGAGCTCAAAGATAAAAAAAAGCATTCATTGATGGGAAGATGTAGCCAGTTAAACGAAGTCTAGGATTTTGAATGTTATCTAAAATAGGCCTAAGCTGTTTAATGTCAACCAAAAATAATGTCATCTCAGGTTAATGGCTCTGACTGCCTTGTAAATACCAAGACAGAATCAAGATAAGTATTTCTTTAAATAAAATCATGACTAGTACACTTAAGGACTTTTATGTCCATTCTGAAAAGTTATAAACGTGCATTTTCTCCAATAATTTGATCCACAGATTTATTTCTTTTATTTTTTTAAGATTTATTTGTATATATATTTTTTAGAGGGACTGGGCAGAGGTGTAGACTCTTCAACGAGATTCCTCACTGAGCACAGAGCCCAGTGCTGGGCTAGTTCCCATGACTCAGGCCATCATGACCTGAGTCGACTGAGCTACCCAGATGCCCCCATTCCACATATTTAAAATGTATATGTTAATAAACTGAGAAAGAAACAACAATTTAGAAAACCTATGTTCTATTCCCTCTATACATTACTACTGGTTCACTCTGTGACTTTGAATGCCTAATGTAGTATTTTTCAAGCTTCTGTTTTTAATACATGCATTTGGACATATACTTACTGTACTTTGACTGGTTAAAGTCAAAATAATGAATAAGAAAAAAAAATTCTAAGTGATAAAATCATGACCTGAAGTGTTCCCAAGGGTGATATCAAATATTTAATCACCAAGACACCATGATCATTGCTTATTGGGTAGTGCTCCTGCACCACTATGGCTTGAAATTAGGAATGTCCTCTCACTTCAGCCTTACCTTAATTCCAAAACCAGACAAAGACCCACTAAAAAGGAGACTTAAAGGTCAATATTCCTAATGAAAAATTCTCAACAACATACCAGTAAATCAAAGAAACAGTATATAAAAAGAATTATTCACCACAATCAAGTGGATTTTACTCCTGGGCTGCAGGGGTGGTTCAATGTTCACAAATCAATCAATGTAATACAGCACATTAATAAAAGAAAAGATAAGAACCATATGATCTCTCAATGGACACAGAAAAAGCATTTAACAGAATACAACAATCATTTTTGATAAAAACTCTCAACAAAGTAGGGATAGAAGAAACAAACTTAAACATAATAATGGCCACATATGAAAGACCCACAGCTAGTATCATCCTCAATGGGGAAAAACTAGAACCTTTTCCTCCAAGATTAGGAACAAGGCAGGGATGTCCACTCTCACCATTGTTATTTAATGTAGTACTGGAAGTCCTAGCCTCAGCAATCGACAACAAAAAGAAATAAAAGGCATCCAAATCAACAAAGACGAAGTCAAGCTTTCACTATTCACAGACAACAAGGTACATTATGTAGAAAACTTAAATGACTCCACCAAAAAATTGCTAGAAATGATACACAAATTCAGCAAAGTGGCAGAATATGAAATCAACATACAGAAATCTGTTGCACTTTTATACACCAATAATGAAGTAACAGAGAAAGAAATCAAGGAATCGATTCCATTTGCAATTGCACCAAAAACCATGGGGTACGTGGGAATAAACCTAACCAAAGAGGTAAAGATCCATACTTTGAAAACTATAGAACACCTATGAAAGAAACTGAAGATGACACAAAGAAATGGAAAAACATTCCATGCTCATGGATTGGAAGGAAAAAATATTGTTAAAAAGTCTATACTAGGGACACCTGTGTGGCTTAGTTGGTTGGACGACTGCCTTCGGCTCAGGTCATGATCCCGGAGTCCCGGGATCAAGTCCCACATCGGGCTCACAGCTCCATGGGGAGTCTGCTTCTCCCTCTGACCTTCTCCTTGCTCATGTTCTCTCTCACTGTCTCTCTCTCAAATGAATAAATAAAATCTTTTAAAAAAAAAAGTCTATACTATGCAAAGCAATCTACACATTTAATGCAATTCTTATTAAAATACCACCAGCATTTTTCGCAGAGCTAGAACAAACAATTCTAAAATTTGTATGGAACCGCAAATGACCCTGAATAGACAAAGCAATCTTGGAAAAAGGAAAGCAAAGCTGAAGGCATCACAATTCTGGACTTCAAGCTCTATTACAAAGCTGTAGTCATCAAGACACTTTGGTACTGGCATAAAAACAGACACATAGATCCAAGGAACATAACAGAAATCCCAGAAATGGACCCACAAGTATATGGTCAATTAATCTTCAACAAAGCAGGAAAGAATATCCATGGGAGAAAAGACAGTCTCTTCAACAAATTGCGTTAGGAAAACTGGACGGCTACATGCAAAAGAATGAAACTGGACCACTTTCGTACACCATCCACGAAAATAAATTCAAAATGGATGAAAGACCTAAAAGTGAGACAGGAATCCATCAAAATCCTAGAGGAGAACACAGGCAGCAATCTCTTTGATATCAGCCATAATTTCTTACTAGACACATCACTGGAGGCAAGGGAAACAAAAGCAAAAATGAACTATTGGGACTTTATCAAGATAAGAAGCTTCTGCACAGTGAAGGAAACAACAAAAATAAAAGGCAACCTGCCAAATGGGAGAAGATACTTGCAAATAACATATCTGATAAAAGGTTAGTACCCAAAATCTATAAAGAGCTTATTAAACTCAAACCCCAAAACCAAATAATCCATTTAAGAAATGGTAAGAAGACATGAACAGATTTTTGCAAAGAAGACATCCAAATGGCTAACAGATACATGAAAAGATACTCAACATCACTCATCATCAGGGAAATACAAATCAAAACCACAATGAGATAACACTTCACACCTGTCAGAATGGCTAAATTAACAACACAGGAAACAACAGATATTTGTGAGGATGCAGAGAAGGGGGAACCCTCTTGCACTGTTGGTGGAAATTCAAACTGCTGCAGCCACTCTGGAGAACAATATGGAAGCTCCACAGTTAAAAATGGAACTACCCTACAACCCATAAATTGCACTAACTAGGTATTTATCTGAAGGATACAAACATAGTGATTCAAAGGGGCACATGCACCCCAATGTTTATAGCAGCATTATCAACAACAGCCAAATTATGGAAAGAGACCAAACAGCATCCATTGACTGATGAATGGATAAAGAAGAAGTGGTATATATTTATAAATATGATATATGATATATATGTGTGTATATATGTGTGTGTGTATTTAATACACATATATGATGGAATATTACTCAGCCATAAAAAAGAATGAAATTTTGCCTTTTGCAATGACATGAAAGGAGCCAGAGTATATTATGCTAAGTGAAATACATCAGTTAGAGAAAGACAAATACCATATGATTTCACTCAGATGTGGAACTTAGGAAACAAAAACAGATGAACACAGGGAAAGGAAAAGAAATAGAGAAAAATAAACCATAAGACACACTTAATTATAGACTACAAACTGAGGGTTGCTAGATGGGAGGTGGGCATGGGATGGGCTAAATGGGTGAGGAGTATTAAGGAGGGTATTTGTTATATGGTATTATATGTAAATGATGAGTCACTAAATTCTACTCCTGAAACTAATATAACACTATATGTTAACTAACTAGAATTTAAATAAAAACTAAAAAAAAAAAAAGCAATGTCCTTTTGTTGATTAAACTGACAAAAAACTGAATTGACCTGATATTTCATATATATTTGCTAGAATGCTAATTTGTACTAAGAAATATAAAGTATGTGATTAGTAAGCTTTGAATCAGGAAAATTAAAATTAATTGATGGCTCAAACATGATCCAACCATCTGTACAACAGAGATACAATTTTAAATGGGAAAACCAAGATACATTTGTTAAGGAGCTACTGGTATTCTAAAAGTGTTCCTTAAACTCATATTCATTGCTTCTGTCACCGACAAGAACTGTTAATACAATTTTTCTCAGCAAAATAACTCTTAAATTATTGTACTTGACAAGTTGTCCTGTTGATTTGCCACCATTCAACACCATTTGTTGGGGTCCATATCCTCCCGACCTCAACTTCCTATTTCAGCCCTCTTCCATATGTCACTCAATAAAATCTTTTGGCAAGAAGCCTACTTAGTGTTAATATGAGCTCCTAACACTGTCATTTCAATTCCTTACCTTTACTTGCCTTAACATTTACCACACTGGCCATAAATGTCAGATAATTTTTCTCAGCACCTGCATGTACCAGCATCTCCTTGTTGTGGAAGATTGCTCTAGAATCATCCACCTATTTTTTTCAGCTATAGTCAAGAAAGTTAACCAGCTCTGAATTCAGTGCTTAAAAGTAGAAATGAGTAGAATCTTAAGAAGAATGTTGGATGCTTAATGTCATTGTAAAAGATAACCATACAATGTATTGTCCAAACCAGGACATTTTGAGAATTAAAGAGGGAGTTTTCAATACATAGGGTGCAACAACAGACCTAAACTGAGGGTATCCAAGACCAGTTGGGATGTATGGGTTACTTGATAACTCAGGATTCAGAACAGAGTTTTCAAGGCAAGCCTTAGAAGTACTTTCCTATTTCTCCTCGCAACTTAAACTGACATGGGGAGATTAGTTCTGCTGAAATAGAGTTACATGGACATGAGAATATCTTTCAGCCTTCGCATATTTTGTTTTTTAATATTAAAATCAAAATACTATATTCACTGCTGTGAACATAGCAGGTGTCTGGGAACACTTCACTGATCCAGAATATAAGTACCTGGGCTCCAGATGCTGTGGATAGCCAGCCGGGCAGCTTTGCCAGCAGAAGGTGAGCCGTAGAGCCAGATGGGCATCTTGACAATTTGAGCCCATGAAATAAACTGGCAAGGGCCTCTACTGCAGGTCCTTGAAAGAACTTCAACATCCTTCAGAAATTGAAACATCTCACCACCTAAGTAAACGACCAGGATCATATTTAATGTGCCTTAACATCCATGCCATTTTGTGTTTGTTATTAATAAACCTGGGGTTTGTGGGTTGGTGTTTTTTGTTTTTTGTTTTTGTTTTTTTTACATTTTATTACTTATCAAATATCTTTTAGTCTGAAATGTACTAGTCTCAGAGAGATTGAGAGTGGAGTAACAGACTATGAAATGTACAACATTTCATTTTGTGTTTTGAGCTCTCTAGCAAAAGCTTATATAGCATATATTTGGGCATGAATGCCCTCTGGCTGTTTCCAGAGTTTGCCTCTGTGTGCTCCAGTGCCATTGCATCAGTTAGCAAGAAGCAAGCCTAAGATCCTGGGCTAGAAGGAAGTGGGTGGGGAGCAGGTACCACTGGCAAAACAGATAAGATTCTCTTAATGTAGTTGTCTTTTCCAATTCTAGTGAAAAATTTTTGGCGTTTTCTTAACAAAAGTATCAATTCTGCATCTTAAATGTCACTCTATGCCTATGATCTCACATGTTCTTGAGATCTCCATGTACCAAGGTGACAGACTTACATGATATAGCAGTTCTACTTATACATGTATACTCATGAACTTTTCATACTATCAAAAAAATGCAAATTTACAATTCTTTTACCACTGTTAACAATGTACAATGATGGAGGAATTATTTGATTCCATCTAGGTTAATCTGAGCAAAGAACCTTAAAATGTATTATTATTCCAATCTTGTTAGTCCTATTAATGGAAAACCTAGACAAAAAAAATATTTAAATTTAAAAAAAGAACGTTGAGGCTAAAGAGAACATAAAGATGTGGTCCCATACATAGAGTTCCTACTATGTGCTGCAACTTTGTGAGATAGTTGATGTTCAATGTCTCATTTAATCCTTATAATAACCATGAAAGATGCATTATATTAACCCCATCCATTTTGCAACTAAGAAATTAAAGTTTAATATGCTTAACTTGTTTAATGTTAGTAAGAGAAAGAGCAGATAATCAAATACTTTAAATCCTATAAATTTTAACTGCACAAGGAGACCTATAACGCCAAACCCTTAATGTCAAAGCTGAAAGCATTATGGTGAACCCATGTTAGATGATCAGCTTAAGGTCACTCTCCTGACCCTGTGTCTACAACAAAATTTTACCCAAGCTAAAAATGTCCAATCTTGTTTTAAGTAATTTTACAAATCAACTTTATTAAATAAGATATATAAATATCTGAGAACCATGGCTTCAACTCAAAATAGAATATTAAAATATTTTAGTTCCCTCCTTACACGAATCCCTTTAGTGTGATAATACATTTAGAAATGTATTAGCCATCATCACCCCACTGGAAATGATTAACATGGTTAACATTCATTATAAGATCATACATCTGGTCTTATCTAACATGCTGATACTAGAAGTTATAGAGAAAGTGTTCATGTTTTATAATTTCCGAGTTTTTCAGTAAATATCTAATAGGCAGCTTCTTTAGTCATCACAGTGCCTGTAAAGCTTTAGGCTTTCCTTGCTGTTACCATGGAATTTTAATATCAATGTAGTTTCATTTCATTAAAAAGTTCTTATAAATATTAAATGTTAAATTGGTTTGGTCATGTAGGAAATAAACTTGCATCTTTTACAGCTCATTGCTTTCGTTGATAGGTTCATAATAATCAAGTTAATGATACTCTGTATTTTCTACCTCAAAATAATAGTCACAGAACTGTAGAGCTTCAGGAGGCCTCAGAAAGCAATGAACCCTAACTTCTCACTTTGTAGTAAAGGAAACAAAGGTCAGAAGGGCTGAGTGGTCTGCTGAAGTCTGTGGAACCCTGATGTGCAGTTTTCTCTTCCTTAGTGCTTTCCACTGGAATTTAGCTACAAGATCAGAGAGTTTTGAAATTCAGTTCACCCGACGCCTATAAATTATCAATGTCCTTCACATTCCACTTGACTACTTAATTTTTTTTTCATATTTCCACCCAGCTTCTACACCTAGTCTAATGTAGCTTTCCTACAGAAAGAAAAAGCTAATGGAGGGAAGAAGAAAGAGACATCAAACCCAAGTTTGCTTTTGTCTAGAGAAATTGCTGTGATCCAGTCTTCTATTGTCCTGTAATATGCCTTACTAGAGTTTGAGTTCTGTGAGGGCAGACTATGCCTTCCTTGTTTTGTTGTAGCATGTTTATAAAGAAGATGCATATCATAGTACATATTGATTGAATTGAATTTTACTAAATTCATCCGAAATGTACTAATTTAGTTAAAATGGAAAACTCTATGATTTTAAAATACTGATTAATTTCACAAAAACATAAAGTTATGTAAAATTTATTTTGCTTAATCATTCATTCAGTGATATTCATCATGCATTTGCTATATGCAAAGCACTAGGTCATTCAATTAATGCTGAATTTCATTAAGAGGATTTAAAGCAAAAAGAGACAGAATTTTTATTAGATATGGGACTTCTAAAATTTTTACAAGATAGTCACTCTATATCATCATCCTGCTCAGAATCCTTCAACAGATTATTGTGGCATTTAGGGTGATTTACAAGCTCCTTAAGCCATATTTTGTTTGTTTGTTTTTAATGCCCACATGACCTGACCACTTCCTACCTGTTCGGCTTCATTTCAAATGACTCTTATCATTACCCACTATAAACCATACCTGCCATTTTATCTTTCTCAGACAGATCAAGCTGCATCCTAAATTTTCCTCTTCCTCCTCGTCTTCCGTCCTTTATTTTTTTTTAGGTTTTCTATTTATTTAAGAGAAAGACAGCGTATGCAAGTGATGGGGGGAGGGGTCCAAGGGAGAGGGAGAGAGAATCTAATGCAGACTTGACCTGAGTTGAGCACTGAGCTCTGGTGGGGCTTGATTCCCACTACTGCAAGATCTTGACCTGAGCTAAAACCAAGACTCAGGGGCCTAACCAGCTGAGTCACATAAGAGCACCCCTCTTCTTTGGTCATTTAGATCCAAGATTGAGGAGAACAGTTCAGACTCCACAATTCTGTGTAGTCATGCTTGCCTTTCTACATAGCCTTGGTTCCATGAGGCTCATAGTGCTTGCTACTATCAAATATTTAATTCATTTGTTTGTTTTTCCCTACTTAAATGTAAGTGCCAGCCTAGCAGAGGGTTTAACTGTTATGCTTGCTGCTGTATCTGCAGGGCTCAGAATAGGCCAGTAGTGACTGTTCAATAACTAATTAATAAATAAATGAATAAAAAATCAATACATGGTTGGATCATAAGAAAGAGAGAGAACTCAGGGCTGTTTCCTAAATTTTTAACTTGAGCCGAAGGATGGAAAGTGGTATCATTTAAAGAAACTAAAGACTGAAGGAGGAAAAAAATTATCAGGGGAAAGGAATCAAGAATTTTGATTGACTCATATTAAATTTCATATTGCTATTAGAATATGAAGCTTCAGGTGGAAGTACTAAGTTGTCAAGTAGCTGCCAACTCTGGACGTCAGTGGTAAACTCAAGGGTAGAATTATAGAAACAAATGTTCAGATTTGTTGTAATAATGATAATCACAAAAATTGACATATCATCCATATTTATGTGTGCTATGCACATACACACACATATATGCACACATCAGTGGGCCAAACACTATTTTACATTTTATTTAGATTAGTTCATCTGATCCTAATAACTTCAGTTTAAGATAGACCTAGATTTTATCTCATTTTACAATTCAAGAAATTGAACCACCCAGAGCCTGTGTAACATGACTAAAGGTAGGAGATAATAATTGATGAATCTGGGATTCAGACTCAGGCAGCTTGATTGCATGAACTACATCTTCAACTGTGACAGTGGGGAAAGAGAAATAAGGTCAGCAATGAGTCTGGGATTATTCTAGCATGAGAGGATGAATAGCAGAGGAATATTAAGAAAAACTAAAAAGCTGAGAGGAAAAATTAGGATGAAACCAAAAAATTAAGAATATGTCTTCTGAGAAACTGAGAAAGAGAATTCCTTCAGAAGAAGAAAGAGCTTATTTGTGTCAGACGTTTCTGAGAGCTTCAAGAGAGAATAGGAAACTGCACCCTCTATTTTCAAAGGAGAGGTAGGTGAGTGGTGACCCCCTTAAAAGCAATCTCTGATGGAAAGAGATATATGACAACCAGGAAAGCGTGAAGGAGAGAGACTCAAGTGGGGAAGTCAAGGATGGGACTCTGATCCCCAGAATGTTTTGCCCTAATGTCAGCATAATTGGTGAGATGAAAATGAGTAGAGCAGGGGTATTTCTAAAAAGAAAATGTATAGTATGTTCAATAGTGCTGAAGTCATAATAGTAGGAGTTCCTTGAGATCAAATTACAAACCTAGGAAAATACTGGAATACTGATCAAATCTGAATGATAAATTTACAAGCTCCTCTTAATCCTGAGGAAGTCTGTTGCTCTTCCCTCTCCCCATCCAACACACATGGCTTCTAGATAAAAAGATTTAATTTACAAAAAAGTAGCTTGTGAGCACTTTAAAAACCTACCCCTGCTGTCATTCAATCCTTCTTTTTAGGTTATGGCAAGTTGTAATGATTAAATATTAAAGAAGAACAGCAGCACGATAATGAATGTGAGAGTATGATTTCTGACTCGGTCCCACAGATAATTCAAGCCTTTCAAGCTGGAGTCACTTTTGTTTCTTTTCTAGAGCACAAAAACGGTGTGTCTGGACTTACTAAAAATCAAAGAAATTAAAAGAGAGAAAAACAGTAATTGAAAAAGACATCATGCTTAACTTGTCAGTATTTTTTATTTAGTTGTACAATCTTGGGTCCCTCAAAAGTCAGAGACAGAGACCAGCTTTACTCCCAGAACAGCAAGAAGTTAGAAAGGGGCTTTGGGGTGGGAGGAGGAACGGTAACTCCTAGATCCCATTACATCACAGCGGTAGGATCTGTCAGATGCTGACAATACCAGAGCACCTATCCAAAATCTCGGCAAATTTGGCAATTGCAAGTACTGTGGTGAGTCCTGGTTTTCTGTATGGAAGCCAGATACAGTCATATTTTACATACATATTTTACATAGATTTAGCTATTGATATCTGATGTCCAAAGTCTTATCTAGAAAAGAAATGTGTTTTGTATATGTGGTGACAAATAAATGAGAAGATTTTTTTCTTACTTGAATTATCTGATGGATCCAGCATCATGTAGAATAGAAGCTGAAGAATTAAGTTAACAATAATGCATTATTCAGTACCTTGATTTGGCATACTAAACCTAAAAGAAGTTACAAATAAAAGTTAGCTGATCTCTTCTTAAAACAAATCAAGAATGATCACATTGGTAGTGTTTGTTGTAACCCAAAGGCAGATCAGTGGTTAAAATCTCTTGCCGGTATTTCCATGGGCTGTGCTGATGTGATTGCCACCTGCACATATCGGTTTATGCCACCGTGCTATGCACCATGTGTCTGCCCTGTAGTTCTGGAATACTGCTCTGTTCCTGAAGCAGCCATTACATAACAAATGATTGCTCAATACATCACTAAGACCCAAAGAAATAATATGCATGCAGTTCAAAACCATATGCTATTCCAAATGCTGTTTATTGAATAAATAAATATTGATTTAATCTGTGGACAGTTGTAAGTGATCAGGTGAAAGAAAGCAGTGTGAACATACAAATTGAATTTTCTCAAATTGCTGTGGATTATTCATAAAGCAATCACAAAGCTCAGAACTTTCTGAAGTCATGTCTTAATGATTGTTTCACATCCTGGTCAATAAACATGGGTTGTATGAAACATACAATAGATACCATATTTATGTCAAACCCAAAATATGGATGATAGTTATGATAAAGGCAGCCACAACAACAGTAATAATAATGTATTATGATAACATTATTTTACTATATGATAACTATTATTATATATTATTATAATGATAATAATTATATGCTGAGATCTTACACACTATATAAGAAATTTAATGTTATTTAACTTAATCTTCAAGTGATATTAGGGAGAGGATGTGCCTATTATCCTCATTTTAGAGATGAGATTTAGAGGGATTGAGTAATATGTCCAAGAGATAGTACGCGTCAGTGAATATAAGAAAGAATGGTGGCTGGGGCGCCTGGGTGGCTCAGTACGTTAAACGTCTGTCTGTCTTCGGCTCAGGTCATGATCCCAGAGTCCTGGGACTGAGTTCCGCATCAGTCTCCTTGCTGAGCAAGGAGCCTACTTCTCCCTCTGCCTGCCCCTCTCCCTGTTTGTGCTCTCTCTCGCTCTCGCTCTCTCTCTCTCTGACAAACCAATAAATAAAAAAAGGAAGGAAGGGAGGGAGGGAGGGAGTTAGGGAAGGAAGGAGGAAAG